>NC_090651.1:212234229-212453766 GCF_040937935.1 Hyperolius riggenbachi | reverse complement strand
TTTATACAGAAGATGAAAATGTACTGTATCTCCGAGAAGAACTTCTATGGCATTCACACTCACTTCACCATGAGACGAGGCTCCATTGCTGTTAGAGAATCATATACATTCACATAATCTCCTTTGGGGGGTTTGCAGGTTTTCCATCTTGAAGGTCTTGAAGTTAACAACGATCATGTGACCTGCATCGGCCCGCAGTGCCCACTGGCACCTGGAATTGGTGGATATGGAGAGTTGGGGAAGCCAGGCGTGGAGAATCTTGTTGCAGTGCCAGAGGTAGCATGAAGAAAGAAGCTGCAACTGTCTGGAGGACAACAACAACAACAAAAAATACTGAACACATGCCAATTTTCACAGAGAGAAGAGACAAAAAAGTCACACATAGAAAGTACACCAAGAATAATACTGTACAACTATAGGAACTCACTACAGTCAAAAGACAAAGGGCCTACCATAAATTCAGAGGGGTCATATATTAGGCAAGTCAATAAGCAGAAGAATAATGCTCACCACACCTAGATGGTGCATATTCTAGATCTTTTCCTGCCCAGAACAAATATTGTGAAGATGCATGGCTCCCCCAACAACCCCGACACAATTTTGAGGTAAATCAAGGCCAGGTAGTCTGAATCAAACTCATTGAACAGTCCCCACAGCTCTCTCTCTCTCTCTCTCTCTCTCCTCTCTCTCTCTCTCTCTCTCTCTCTCTCTCTCTCTCTCTCTCTCTCTCTCTCTCTCTCTCTCTCTCTCTCTCTCTCTCTCTCTCTCTCTCTCTCTCTCTCTCTCTCTCTCTCTCTCTCTCTCTCTCTCTCTCTCTCTCTCTCTCTCTCTCTCTCTCTCTCTCTCTCTCTCTCTCTCTCTCTCTCTCTCCTCTCTCTCTCTCTCTCTCTCTCTCTCTCTCTCTCTCTCTCTCTCTCTCTCTCTCTCTCTCTCTCTCTCTCTCTCATCTCTCTCTCTCTCTCTCTCTCTCTCTCTCTCTCTCTCTCTCTCTCTCTCTCTCTCTCTCTCTCTCTCTCTCTCTCTCTCCTCTCTCTCTCTCTCTCTCCTCTCTCTCTCTCCTCTCTCTCTCTCTCTCTCTCTCTCTCTCTCTCTAGGACCAGTCACCACTAGCACCCCAGATAGAGGGAAGAGTATCGCACTCTCCCACACACCTAAAGCTGCCCAGCAATGATACAATCTAGATTGTACAATCTTACCAAATCTATGTAATAGAAGGGTAATTTAAGTGAATGTACTGTAAGCAGATACTGTATGTAGTCCCTTATACTACAAGATTGTTTCATTAGTAGACACCTTTAGGACAGTCAGAATAGGAAAATTTCAACAGACTGAGCGCAGTACTAGTCACAGGCCAAAGCATGGAATTGAGGCGCTGGAGAGCCGCGGACATTTGGGGTTTGTAGTTTTGCACTCACTATTTGTAGCAAAGCCACAGTTTCCATAGCAGGTGGCCCCAGGGCCCAAATTTCTTAACCTAAACAATATTTGTATGGACACCTATCTCTCGGTGCCTGATATTTAGCTTTATTTGCTTTAAGGTTAAGGTATCAGGAAGAAGGTGTGTGTGTGTGTGTGTGGGGGGGGGGGGGATAATTGGTTAGGTTTAGTCAGTTAAATATTGGTAATTTAATGGTAATTTACTATTGAAAATTACCACTTTAAACATTAGAATATCGGTAAATGTACAGATATTCTATTTCCCAGCACTCAAATTTCCTGGTGCTTTTATTTCGTGCACGAGTCACAGGCCCCCCCCTTCCCCCCACACACACATTAGCTATATTAGACTTATGTTGCCCAATAATGTTTACAATTGTTCGTGGATGATCATATTTTTGGATCAAGTTATTCAGAATGTGTTGCATGAAAACAGCGAAGGTGAATGATCACATTATCTTATTAAAGGAATTATTGTTCTGCTTGATGGATCTTTTCATAGCCATCACCAGTGGAGATATGATCACAAGTTGGATTCTTTAGTGGTTTGGATGAGTTGGATACAATCTTTTCTTTAAAGATAATCTGTACTGTCCGATTTGTACAATGATCACTACCTAATGGGGGTCCCTGCTGTCACTCACTACCTAATGGGGGTCCCTGCTGTCACTCACTACCTAATGGGGGTCCCTGCTGTCACTCACTATCTAACTGGGGGTCCCTGCTGTCACTCACTATCTAACTGGGGGTCCCTGCTGTCACTCACTATCTAACTGGGGGTCCCTGCTGTCACTCACTATCTAACTGGGGTCCCCTGCTGTCACTCACTATCTAACTGGGGGTCCCTGCTGTCACTATCTAACTGGGGGGTGCCGGTCACTACATACACTGGGGGGGTCCTGTCACTAAATGAGTTTGGGGGCTCCTGTCCCTACCTGAACTGGGGGGCTCCTGTCACTACCTAAACTGGGGTACTCCTGGCGCTACCTTAACTAGGAGGCACCTGTCCGCTACCTAAACTATCCAGGCAAGCCAGCCCAGCATCACCACCAGCCAACCAGCCCAGAATCACTGTCAAAAAGGCCACAGCATCACCACCAGTCAGGCCAGCATTTACTTCAACCAGCCAAGCACAGCCCAGCATCACTGCCAGCCAACCCAGCCACAACATCGGCCACAGTATCACCGCCAGCCAGGCCACAGCATCACTGCCAGGCCTTTAAGCTCACACATCATCCCCAATCCAGCCAAAAACAGTATTGCCAGCACAGCAGCCAGTAGAGAATTCAGAAGCCAGGTGAGAGGTGTCTACCATATTAAGGGGGCATTCTGCCTATTTATGTGAAATGCTGTCTATTTATGTGCGAAGTATCATCAGATCAAATATCAGAAGTTTAAGCACTTGAGAAAGGGCCACTGCCCGAAACGTTGTGCTATCTTTGTATACTTTTATATCCGCCATCATGGAATAAAACACAATATTGGATTATATATCCTTGGAGGGTCGAGTCCTGTTTGGAATGCGTTGTGCTTCTAAAACTGTATACACTGAGAGGTGTGATGGACCCCTCATCCTTATAGGACTCCCCAAAGAATTTGCATCAGAAATCTGAGGCTGGTGGACCATTGTGTTTTCAGTCTATTTATGTGCCTCATGACTGCTGAATTTGTCTTGTTGGGGGCCTCATGATTTGTTGGGGGCCTCATGATTGCTGAATTTGTCGTGTTGGGGGCCTAACGCTTGCTGAATTTGTCTTGTTGGGGATCACATGATTGCTAACTACGAGACTACGGGAAAAGTTGAATCATCATCATATGAGACAATAGCAATAAACCTACTTTTTTTAGCTTTTTAAAACAGAAAATAAAACTGGGAGGTTCTAAAAAAAATGAATATATTTTTTCAGCAGTAGGATGGATGAAATTGTTTATCTTCACAGTTTTTCAACTTGGATTTTCATAATGTTCATGTATGTGTTAAAAACGTTTGTATAGTATTTAGTTTAAATTGCTGTTGCCACTTTGCGATAAATAAGTGACTTGTGGGTTGCAGTTTGGGGCTCCAAAAAGTTCGCCACCACTGTCCTAATCTAATGTACGATTGACCCCCACCCCATGGCCACGCCCACTCACTACATGACCACGCCCATTTTTTTGCCTAGTGCCCCCCAGGTGCCACCGATCTCCAAGGACCCTAGGAACGCCCCTGAAATCTGCTACACAAAAATGCTCCAAAAAAATGGCTAGGCATGTTTAGAAAACCCCTCTAAACATGCCTAGAATTTGCTCTGAAAATCTGCTTCAAACACCTCTAGAGTTTTGCGGATCTGCTAGAGGTTTTTGGTGTGCACTGGCCCTTAAAAAGATTACAGCATGGAAATGGATACCAATAAGTGAAACATATTTGAAGACATTGTTAACTCTTAGTATTACCAAGCACATACACACACTATATAACAGAAGTTTCACCATAACACATTTTTCACTTACTGTCTCTGAAATTTTTGGCAGTCTGGAGATCATAGCTGGAAAAGAAATAGATAATCAGAATATTTTGTTGGAAGCTCAATTATATTTTTAACTAGACATACTAAAGAGACCGGTGGAAAGCAAGAGACACTAATGTTACAATTACTGTACTACTGCAATAATACTGTATTATTAAGGGATACTACTGTAGTAGTATCCCTTAGATTGTAAGCCCTCTGGCAGGGTCCTCCCTTCCCTTGTACAGTCTACAGGATTATGTGCTCCATTCCTATGACAGCCTGTACTTGTATTACTGGGCCTACCTAACCAGCCCATATCGCATGATCATGTATTTTGTACCGTTTGCCTTGTATAACTTTGTTCTATGTAAACACAAAAGAGAAGAGAACAACAGCACTGCAATAGCATGTAATCAATATGGCATGAATCGGACTGCTGTGACACTGACTGGGGTCTGCTAGTTAGAAGGGTTGCGTGCTCTAATCCACAAAAGCAACACAATATATAGAGTATTCCAGGAGAAAGTGAGGATTGGCACATGCAGCACTCCTTATTAAAACACAGCTTTATTGTGTCTGGCTGTAAATCACAGTAACACGAAACACATATTCATTGTGGTTATGTAGTTTCCTACCCAGTCCAATGTCCGGTAGGGTGAGGTGGGAGCGGTGGCTTGCCTGACGCACGTTTCGCTCGTATGAGCGTCTTCTGAGGCTCTGCGCAGAGCCTCAGAAGACGCTCATACGAGCGAAACGTGATTTACAGCCAGACACAATAAAGCTGTGTTTTAATAAGGAGTGCTGCATGTGCCAATCCTCACTTTCTCCTGGAATACTCTAACTTTGTTCTATGTTGTATAACCTGGTTATGTCTGTCATTCTTGATCATTGTATATATTTATTGTCCAGCGCTGCGTAATATGTTGGCGCTTTATAAATACAATAAATAATAAAAATAATACTGTATTAATAATTGTAATTGAGCTGCAGATGCAAAACCACAGGATTGTCTGTAATACACCCTATAGCCAGTAGATGGCACAAACACACAGTTGTTTAAGCATGTGCAAGAAGTTTTGACTCCATAGGATACCACTTATTAGCGAACTTAAAGTTGACCCGAACTCTTGCATGGGACTTAAGGAAAACCGAGAGAAATGCACCCTGTATATATTCAGAAACCAGGGTAGAACACTGCTCTACTCCACTAGCCTTCACCACAGTGCTCGACCTGGGGAGCTAGTCCAAAATCAGGCAAAAGGAAGAAGGATGGTCCGCACTTGACAGTGAAGTAGAGAACTTTATTATGGACGTATCCAAAATTTCCACGGCAGGCTTTAGATAGCTGACATGTTTCGGACTAACCGTCCTTATTCATAGCTAACACATAACTGGCAGCACATGCATATATACATAAATGTCAGTACAAAAATGCCCGCCCCAAGTCCACCCCCCAACATAGGAGTGGTCAAAGTGCAGGAGGAGGTACTAGCAAGGTCCTCATCCATTACAAATACAATAGAATATAAATACTGTTTAAAAATACAAATGTACATAAATTAAATGAAATAAATGAGATAAAAAAGCAACACAAATGGAGCAAAACCCTGAATAATATTGCTTAGGGGAAGAAAACACACTGCAATGTGTAGGAAATGATTCAAGGGTAGGATGGCCAGGATGTATGAAAGGAGAAGGGAGGGGGGAGGGAAAGAGGAAAAGGAAGAGGGGGGGGGGGGGGGGGAGGAAACAAACCACGCCACGGTCAAGGATGGTACACATAGACCAAAATATTCAGGTAACCATAGCTAGATCCCACCTTGCATTCAGGCCAATGCGGAACTCTGATGCCCAAATTAAAGATCCACATGCCTCTTTTCGCAATAGTCTCTCATATAAATCACCTCCTCTTGTGGACGGTACAACCCTCTCGATTCCACAGAACGAAAAGCCCGTCATATCACCCCTGATGGACTTCGCTAAAATGTTTAGCTACGTTAGTGATGCTGAGGGTCTTCCAATTAGCTCCCAGGTAGTGCTCCGCTATTCTTTGTTTGAGTACCTGAGGTAGATTATAAATTGATTAAAGGACACAGAGGCATGTTCTCTGCCCAATGACATGCCTCTGTGTCTTTCTGGTGCTGCTGCGAGAGGCTAGCAACAATCTGATTGTCGCTAGCCTCCTTTTCGCTCTTCCAGCCATCAATCACCTGCTCCCCCCGCCTCCTCCAATGCCTCGCTCCCCTGCCTCTGTTGGCATCCTCCAATCAGCATCTAAGCAGTGACCCAGGAAGTACTTCTGGATCACAGCCATCTTGGAATTCCTCCGCCCATGATCAAAAGCTACACCGGCTGCAGGGGATGAACGGGGCCACCGAGATTGGCAGCGCAGATTAATCCAGGAGGCGGCATGGAGCAGGTAGCATGTGGTTTTTTTTTTCTTATTTTTAAGCGCACTCGGGTTCTCTTTAAGAAGCAAAAATCCTGTTTTGCACAGCATATTTAGTAAGAGGGCCTTTTAGGTCCTCTATAGCCCCTTACACACTCCTAGAAGTTCTGGTTCACCATGAACTTGCTGGGCAATCTTCAACTCCTTATTTAGCATGGTAACAGTTCGAAGGGACCATATGTGAAAGTTCAAGTCTTACACATTTTTATTAGAAAAATTCTAGAAAACTACATGCTACATGTTGCTAAAATCGTGATGCTTAACCTTTACAAATGATCCTAACTTCTCACTGCCATCTAATCTTCTAGCCCAGGCCTGGGCAAACTTTACGCGGGCCGGGCCGCATTGCGCGGACCGCGGTCCACATTTCTTAAAATTTGAACCCCCCTCCCTCCTTGCAAAGTTGCAAGCGGGCACCATGGGATTTGAAACTCATCTCATTCACCAATGTCCCGCGTTGTGTCTCAATGGCAACAGGGCATCACATGATGTGAACATCAGGACGTGCCAGCGTATTACACGCTGGCTACCAGTAATATGCTGGCGCGTTGTCACTACATGTGACTTCCTGTTGCCATGGAAACGCGGAACATTGGTGAGCGAGGTGAGTTTCAAATCCCCCAGTGCTCGCTTGCAACTTTGCAGGGAGGGGGGGGGGGGGGGAAGGGAATCCGTCCGACTGCCGGCACGCTGGAGAAGCGGCACACGCGGGCTGGATGCAGCCCGCGGGCCGAAGTTTGCCTGGCGCTGTTCTAGCCTGTATCTAACCCTAACCAACAACCCTAGCTGATGTTTACTTTGCATTGTCGGGGGAAGGATTAGGTGCAAAAGCCAAAACAGAGTATTCACATAGCACTAATAATAGTTTGTGTAACAGGTGCTGCCAGAAAAATCCACCACTTCTCATTTTAAGTTCATGAAAGATGTGTCCTTCATTCACAATCCAGCATCCTCACTCCATAACTTAATTTGGACAACTCTCTTAATACAGACAAAATGAGTGATCTGATACATCATTATTTCAAATTCATAAATTAATTCAGGGCCACCTGTACTAGAAACTAATCACATGACTTACGGTATGCCACAAGGGAATCTACAGACAAGGTGGTCCTAGATCGGAGAGTGACAGTCTGCACTTTCAGCTCAGCCATCGCTCTCTCTAAATTTGTTGCCAGGTACGATGGAACAGAGAACTCAGACCAGTAGTAGCTGATGACACTGCCCTCACTGTGGGAGAAGGGAAAATCACAACATGTCCCATTAAAGGCAGGTGCACATCAGTCAAAATTACCTACTACACAGGGATCAGACCTATTGCACAGATTACATGACTGGTTTAATATATATTGAGAGTTTTTATCGTAACTAAATAAAAAAGACAAATGCAAATTATAATAAAGTTCTTAATAGCAATTACCTAAATGCTGTCACATTACAACGGACAAAGTGAGGACCAATGGCTGGATCAGCTTGGTATGTTTTTTGCAACTGTATGAAAGAGGAGAAAGTATGGAGAAGTCAGGAAAAAAACCTTATCAAGTATAAAGTAGACACAAGACACTGCCACTTCTGTTGCTGTACAAACATGCATACAATTGGTTCACTGCACCTGTTCTGCACATCTGTTGTGTGTTAGGCTGGGGTCAAAATGGTTAAAACCTACAAGCAATTTTGCACAATGTTAAATTGAATGCAATGCTTTTTAGTGGCGACATGAGTGCTTGTTCGGAAGCTTGCAATTTTTCGGCTGCAATATGCATACATTTAAAAAACTGATTCCCCGCCTCATAAAATTGCAATGCATGTCTGATTCTTATACAAAACTGTGTATGGCAAGCACCGATGGGGGAAGAAATAATAGTAAACGGACGTGCTCCAGACTCCAATATACCTGTGCACTACAGGTATCTTCTAATGTGCATTCCAATAAGTCAACACCGTCCTTTGTAAAATAGCTCTTTTATTATAAAAAATTTAAAGATCATGATGAAGCAGACAGCGACAGCGGTTATGCTACACGGCTTGAGAAAGGGCAGATTGCCCGAAACAGCGGAGCTGTCGCTGTCTGCTTTATCATGATCTTTTAATTTTTTATAATAAAAGAGCTATTTTACAAAGGACGGTTCTGACTCATTGGAATGCATGTCTGATTCTTATAGACTGCTAGCAGGTGCTGGCAAGTCTATGGTGGCCGACATGTGCACAAAATAAGAAAAGTTGTCCACATAATAATGCCAGAGTTTTACGCGGACACAAGTGTGGCCTCTCCCTCTATAATTAAAAAAATATTCTGGGATTCAGATCAGATTAATAACCTAGCAGGAGACATCTTCAAAAGGAAATCAGCAATGCACTTTCCCTATCTCAGTTATTATTGTTATATTGGTTATGTTATATTCTTACTAGAATGGAGACAAAAATATGGAAATTTCTTTGGCCAAGAAAGGTAGGTATTTGTTGTTTATCACATCATTAGGGAGACTGGGAACACTTAGGGCCCTTTTCCACCTGCAATCGCTAGCGTTCACGCTGAACGCTAGCGATTGCTGAATCGCAAAACCGGCGATTCCCCCGACGTTTGCGGCCGCGATTTTGCTATGCTATGCACTGCATAGCAAAATCGCGGCAATTATCGCTCCGCCGCGCGTTCGCGTTCCCCGCAAAAACGAATCGCGGTAGTGGAAATGACCTACCGCGATTCCCATGTTAAAAAGCAAACCGTAGCGATTGTAAAATCGCTAGCGGTTTGCGTTTTTGCGATTCAGCATCGCAAACGCCGCTAGTGGAAAAGGGCCCTTAAAGGTTAGCTAAAAAACTTAAGAGTCCTTCGGTGGGCCCAAAATCTCATGACTAAAAAAAAATAAGGACAGGTGCACACAGAGCGGTTCTGAAGGGAAAACCACTTGGCTAATGAAAGTGAATGGGATGGTGCACACCAGAGAGTTTTGTTTTTTCCACAAACGCAAACTCAGGGGCTGCAGCATTTTTTAGATTTCTGAGGAGTTTCTGCCTCAATGTTAAAGTATAGGAAAGTGGAAAACTGCTCTGAAAAATGCTAGATCGGAGTGGTTTTCCAGGCGTTTTTGTTACAGAAGCTGTTCAGCTTTTACTGTAACAAGATTTGTAATCTGCTACACAAAAATGCTCCAAAAACGCTAGGCATGTTCAGAAAACATGCCTAGAATCGCTCTGAAATCTGCTTCAAAAACCTCTAGCGTTTTGCAGAACTGCTAGAGGTTTTTGGTGTGCACTGGGCCTAAATGTTTGTCAGAAACTCGGCCTAACAGAGTCCACTGTAACATTTAACATGACCACTTTTATATTTGAAGAGATTTCTAAAGATAAAAACTTCTAATAGAGACCAATTCAGACTCAACCGCTTTATAGACAATAGTATCTAGTACAACATAAGCCTTCTGGATTTTCAAGAGTCTACATCTAGGGGAAAAGAAACTGACAAATTATAAATATTACACAAAGATTAATAAGGGACCACGAAGAAGCAACAATACCATTTCCGTGACTTTGGAAGAAAGATCAGCAAATTCTGGAGAGGATGGGTTCTCATAAGCTTCGACAAAATTATAATTTGTCACTCTCAAAAAGCCAGAATAAAGCATCAATACTGGAGCATTCCGGTCTGAAAAACAAAAATTTATGATGGAACCGACAGATGCAGGCAGAATAATATCTACTAGAACTAATGTTACCAGATTTTTACTATGAAATACTTGTATAGCATGCTCACTCATAAAGACTTACATGCAAAGTGCCAAACCAGTAGGCCAACCGTGAGGGAGAGTAGTAAGGCACCAACTACTAATCCTGCAATGAGCAGCTTTGTCTTCAGCGGCATCTTCTCCACCTTTTTGGAGTCTGAGGCGGGAAGGAATTCCACCATTTCCTCGAAGCCATTGAGACTCTAAGGAAAGAAAATGGCAAAAATGTTAGCAAATAAAAAAAACATAATAGTTATGATAACATTTGCATTAACCAGGGAAAGGAAAAAACATTTCAGCGCTAAGGAACGTCCCTTGTAGCCTATATGCACAGAACAACATCAGCCACCAAAAATGCATGATCCGTCAAAAAAAAAAAAAAAAAAAAAAACCCAAACCGACGCTGCACCATTCAAGACTGAGAAGGAATCCTCAGACCACGGCAGTAAATGGGGAGCTGAAAAAAAGGAGAAAAAAAAAAAAAAAAAAAAAGGAGAGAGTCCATCCTGCAATATTTCCCTGAGTGCGCACTCAACACAAGGTTTTTCCAGCATACAAACTGACGAAAAACTAGACAATATCCTCCACTATTCTTTCTCTAGATGATGTTCATGCTGAAAATTCCAGTAAAAATGTGTTTTTATGATGCTTGTCACACAATAAGCCTTCTTAGTCTACAAGGGTATTCTGGTTTTCTTTTTAACAAATTTTATTACGTTTTCAAGCCAACCTTTAACAGATAAAATACATAGAACACACGTGATGTAGTATCCACTGAAGCAGACCATATTACTTACTGAAGGAGATCTGCTGTTGCGTACTATGAAGTACCGTATATTTAAAGGGATACATTAATATATGTATTTCCGCTGTAGTAAAGGTACTGGTAATAAATCTTTTCCACATTATAAAAAAGATTTTGTAAACTTTTCCTTTTGAAAAAAAAAATATTTTTTTTAATTCAACTGGCGGTTCCCTTCAAAAGTCCCAAAAAAGAATTTATCACATACATATTTTCCTACTTTGCTACTAACCAGTGATAGTGCTAGTTAGCCATTTCTTTTTTGTACATTTAGTTATGTCATTAATTACCACAAATATCTTAAGAATACAAGATGAATTGATCAGTTGAGTTGAAGTCTACCCTCTCCTGTAGTAGCAGATTTATTTTGTGGTTTAGTTAACAAGAATGCCTACTTGACTTCAGATATTATGAAATGTGACAGTTACACAAAGGGAAACCTGTGGGCACCACCCATACCTGGTGCTCTTTAATTTAAAGAGGAATTCCAGTGAAAATAATGTAGTAAAAAAAGTGCTTCATTTTTTACCATAATTATGTATAAATGATTTTGTCAGTGTTTGCTCATTGTAAAATCTTTCCTCTCCCAGATTCACATTCTGACATGTATTACATGGTGACATTTTTACTGTGGGCAGGTTATGTAGCTGTTTCTAGCTGTTCTGGCTGTTACAGACAGCTGTAAACAGCCATTTCCTGTCTGTGAACATTGTTACATTGTGGCAGTTTGCCCAGAGTACCGCGGTACTCAGAGCTTCTTGTGGGAGGGGTTTCAGCACAAAATCAGTCACACAGCGCCCCCTGATGGTCTGTTTGTGAAAATCATTATATTTCTCATGTAAAAGGGGGTATCAGCTACTGATAGGGATAAAGTTCAATTCTAGGTTGGAGATGCTCTTTAAACCACCTGAGATCATCCATAACTAGAAACTGCTGTGCAGATACAAGACAATGACAACACTAACTTTTGTCTCTGTCCAATACCAATGTGCATTATTTACTTGGCGTTACTCTTTGCCCAGGTTTCTGCTATTATTAGTTGCAGATGTCTACTAAGCTCTTACTAAAATAATACATGTTAGTGTTTCGCCTGATCTGTCCCCCACCAGTTTCAGGCAGTTTTATCTATACCACGGATGAAGTATTCCTTGAAGGCAAAATTAACAGCACACCTCCCTTTTGCATACCTGAGAGAACATCCACACCTATTGCATTACTGAAGGAAATTACACACAGAAGGAGAGGGAGGAGGAGGAGAGAAGCCTAGTCACACAGAAACCACACCATGTGCAGCTCTGACAAAGCACTCAGTTTCTCTGAGAGGAATGATGATGCTGTTTACACCCACTGGGAAATGACAGGGAACCAGAGCAAGCATGGTCCTGTGAAGGAACTCCGGTTCTTTACATCACTGATCGCAAACTGTAAAACAGCCATCATGAATACTTTCAAGTAAGCCTCTGACAGGCACATGCATTCTTCTGCTGCCCACAAAAAGAGTGTGTGGCTGATATGCAGGTACAATATGACCACCTTCACAGCTTTGCATTGGCAAGATTATATGATTAGCCAAGCATTCTTTTTAGGGAATTACCCGCGCTGTAGCGAGCGGCGACCGCCTGCCGTTTAGGACGCATATTACGACCCTGGGACGTCAATTGAAGTTTCCCAGGCCGTAATTATACGCCCCCTGGTGCAGTAAGTGGATAACCTACCTGCCTACAGATATTTAGAATGTCCACATCTATACCAAAATACTTTGTTTTGCAACCCTCGTGTTTTAGCGTCTTTTCACCTACAAGAAGACTAAGTGACTGCTGAAACACCACAAAGCAGAGTACAAAAGAAATAACTGATCCTATATCCATGTCTATGGATCTATCATATACACAACCACAAAAGAAAAGCGTCCATGACACTATGAATCAATATATGAAACCAACTCCATGGTGGTAATAATGTAAGGTAAAGTTTATTGGGGTATCATGACAATAAAAACAAGTAAAAACAATCAGCACGGGTGAACAACGGGTGGGGTACTCAAACAACGCTCTAAATTGCACATGAGTAATATAGGTCTGATATGACACTGTAAAGAGCATGAATATTAACCAGGGGCAAGCACACAGAGAGAGCTGTGGAAACACAGGACCAATCATATGACTTGCAAAGCCAAATGGTAACTGTATAGGGAGTGACCAGTAATGGGTCACACCAGTCCGCATGAACATCAATAATTTGTGTGGTCAGACTGTGCACTTACCCGCAGGCAGAGACCACAAACACCGAAGCCCCACTGCTGCGCGCAATCTCACGCGTTCCGGACCCCTGTCCTTCGTCGGAGATATCAGCGCACTACAGCCGATACCCTTTATACTAAACCCCGGAAGCCGCCGAGTACTGGTGGGCGTGGCCACGCCCACCGCCGGACTGCGCTTGTGCGTCAATACGCACGCACCCAGCCAGGTCACCGTAGCAGCCAAGCCTCGTAATCGTGAGTTCCGCTCCCAGGGAAAATGCACAGTCTTAGTAAACCAATGGAGTAACACGGCATAAGTAACTAACAATAATACGACAATATATACATATATTACAATGGATTGCTAAAAGCAACGCTAGCAGGAGATAAAATATGCAAAAATATATAGAAATATATACAGGATTTAACATGTAAATAATTCCATGCTTCTGAACGGGGACAACAAAACCCCCCGTGACATCTTGTGGAGAAGAATAGAACTGCAGGCACCATACATCAAATGCATAATACAAGGGATACAAGATGTATAATCATCATCTGAACAATCAATTAGAAAACACAGGAATCTAGTTTAATTATATATACAAAAATTTAAATATAAATAAATATCATCAAAATGAAAGATATGCATACCATAAATAGCCAATATAAACAGTAATAAATAAATACATGAATTTTATGTGAAAAAGAGAGAAGAATATATATATATATATATATATATATATATATATATATATATATATATATATATATATATATATATATATATATATATATATATATATATGCATACACAACCGGTAACAATCAATAGACTCGTGCATGTGTATATAACACCAGTAAATATATTAATCATCATGCAAAGTGCTGGAGTGCGTATAGGGTGTATATAAAGTGCATAAATATGTACATATAATTGATTGGTGCAATTAAAATGAGCTATCAGATCAAAGTGGCTCATATTAGTGTGTATGAGATCGTAGATCCATGTGTAAGGTCTTGCATCTTCAGTCAAGGTAGATACAAGAATGTGCCCATCCTAAATGTGCTTCCTCCTAAAGGTAGATAATCAAAATTAATAAACTGCTACATAAAAATATATATGTGACGACACCATGACGTGTCACAAACGCCACCACCAACCAAACAATCGATGGTACCTCCGACGAAGGACAGGGGTCCGGAACGCGTGAGATTGCGCGCAGCAGTGGGGCTTCGGTGTTTGGGGTCTCTGCCTGCGGGTAAGTGCACAGTCTGACCACACAAATTATTGATGTTCATGCGGACTGGTGTGACCCATTACTGGTCACTCCCTATACAGTTACCATTTGGCTTTGCCAGTCATATGATTGGTCCTGTGTTCCCACAGCTCTCTCTGTGTGCTTGCCCCTGGTTAATATTCATGCTCTTTACAGTGTCATATCAGACCTATATTACTCATGTGCAATTTAGAGCGTTGTTTGAGTACCCCAACAGTCATCATACATGATGTTATGCATCCAGCTAAAACGTTCGTATTTGTCAAAGTGGGAAGGGTTAGAGCCCCCCTTACATAATCCTTGCTATCCTTGTTTTGGATATCAAAATGTGGGATAAAAAATGTACGGTATGTAGAAAAAACTGTGTGAGCACATGGCAAAACACACCTAACCAGGGGCGTAGCAATGGGGGTTGCAGAGGTAGCGGCTGCATCGGGGCCCTTGGGCCAGAGGGGCCCCATGGGGCCCTTCCTAAACCAAAGTATAAGCTGCTTATTGGTCCGGTGGTGGTAATAATAACTTCTATAGATGCTTTGAATTGGAGTAATTATTAACAAACTGTTCCCCACCCCCTTCTTGCACCTCTAATACTGTAGATGACCTTGGCAGGTTTTGTTGCGCCATATCATGTGTTATATATAGAGGGAATGGGGGGGCCCAATGTAAAACTCGCACCGGGGCCCATAGCTCCGTAGCTATGCCACTGCACCTAACCCAGAGATAAAGACATAAAGGTCATATTTTAAAACTGCATAAAATGTATGGCTCTTTATGGCTCCTAGGCCAGTCATATGATAGGTCTCAGTGACAGGGGCGGGACAAGGTCCTCCAGCACCCAAGGCTGAGACAGCAAAGTGCGCCCCCCCATCCCTCCCACCCCAGCCCTCACACACTGATTGCTATTAGACTAAGAGGTGCCACAGGGCCCACAACCTCCCCAACACCTTAATATCTAGTTATCTGGCTTGCAGTCACTGCTATGTATCCCCTTTTCTTATTTCTTTCTGCTTCAAACACAATTAGGAATGACAGCTGAATGAATTCTGCGCCCCCTCCTACACTGCGCCTCTCCAGCCTATGCCTCGGCCCGGCCCTGCTCAGTGAGGAGACTTGCAGGTTGTCATGCTGCCTGCTAAAATGTATCCTGGAAGTTTACTCTTATGGTACTGCAATAAACATTGGTTACACAACTCTTCTTCATTTGGGTCCATAAGTGTTACATTCTACACCCTGGGTTTTGCACAGGACTGAAAGATTTGGTTGCTGCTGGCTGTGTTAAAACGTGGCAGAAACATGTCAGACTAGGGGAGAACTGTAATTTCAGTGGCATCTCTGTATTAAGTGCAGCTCTACTTATTACCAGAAGGCTGTTATATTATAAGTACTGAAAACTGCCTCTGTAACGGCACCGTAAAATCTAGTATGTTGTGACAGCTACACCGCCGATTTGGCATTCATATTGTACTCTGCTGGTAAACATGTTGCAGCAGATACGTGAGCGTGCGTGAATGTGGTGTGTGCATGCAAAGGATGATGGGCCTGTGAGCATTCCTTGGAATGCCCCTTTCAGCTGGCTGGTACTTAAATTGCTGTCCTAAATGCTGAAAAAAAATATATGTGAACTGCGAAGTTGAGAAGACAACCATCATATTTGTGCATGAATGGCATGTGCAGTGTCATCGTCTATAAGCCCAATTCCAAGGAAAAATATTAGTTCACACAGTGGATAAGGATTGGTGCAGATGCTGCTCCTCCACCACCTGTGATAAATCACTGCGATTATGAGACTACGTGTGATCACACACAGTTGTGCAAGGCAGATGATGGGCAGTTAGCAGGCACTTGTGAAAAGCTTGACAAACACTGGCTGTGAGGACCACACGACATCCCATTGCATAAGTACTTGTCAACTTCACAGAAGATGCATTCATATTACACTGCCTGTAAGACTAGACTACTGTGGCCTCAGTGAAGGGTGAGGCTCGACACACACTATAAAATCTGTAAATCAGGAAAATGCAGAGTATCATTTGCCTGACCTGCTACATAGCACCATTTAATAATAGATCACATTTTATGATAAATCCGATCTAATACTGATTTACCACCAATAATACCTTTGTGTTGTGTAATACAGTAGAAAGCTATGCAGTCGTTAAAACACACACATCCCTTCTTCCTGCAGTGGAGCTGGTCACCTGAGCAAGAACAAATGCCGTTTCATTCTACTCTCTCCTCAGTACACTGCAGTCTATTAGGAGAGATCAGACTGCTGGAAACTAATCTGTGTGTGTGTGTGTGTGTGTGTGTGTCAGTGCACCCCACTGTGATTGGCTGCAGTGCTGATTGGATGGCGTGCCATAGGGGGGCATGTACGGTGTCCAAAGAGATGGCATGCACATTCCTGCCCCGTGCAGCATAGTGTGTGCCACCAGCTAGGAACAATAACAAACATCAATAGTTCATGTAAACTTGTAAAACAAAAGGAAAACCGAGAGCCCAATATGGTGTAGTACATTCAAGATTCACAAGTGTAGATATAATCAAACAAGGGTTACCACAACAGTTTTTAGATGCTTTTATCCTAATTAGGCAACTCTGTTCAAAAATTCAAACAGTTCATGTAAACTGTTCTTTCTAAAATTGTTTTTGACAAGTCAAAATGAAAAACAACATGCATTTCTTTCAAAATTTTGAGGTAGAGGTTCATGGCTGCTTTTGGCCCCCGAATGTAACAGGATGGAATCTCCAGCTTTTGGTCACCAAAGTGAACATAATCCAATATGTCCAGTATGAATCCACACAAACTGTACGTATACACACACACACACACACACGCCCTTAATTTGTTATCCAGAACACACTGCAATATACTGTATATGGACATTACAGGATTCTGCAACTGACCGAAACACTTTCAGTCACATGTGCTGCACAAACAAAGCAATAAAACTATACCAGATAATCTATTCTAAGCTTCCTTAGAGCAGGACAAATCAGCACTATTAAAGCACACCTGTCATACACACAAAACAGAAGTTTTTTTTCATGTGCAAAATGGTCTCCTACTCAATTTGAGGAATCCGCAACCTAAAGACATGAGCCACAAAGTTTGTTCCATTAGGCCAGGTACACATTATATAATTAGTGGTAAATCTGGTAATTGCTCAATATCTTCATTGTTTACCTGTTCTTCTTCCACTTTGTACCAGTAGTCCTCAGGAATTGTGACTTGATGCTCCAGACAACAGTTCAGGGCAGAGTTATGTACAAAATAGAAGTGGGAGGAAGGACAATGCACGGTGTACAAGGGATTGTTTACTAGTGGGCATGACGATAAACAATCTGTTTGGGGCTGGTTGGGTGTCAGATACTACTAATGATCAGGCATCCTAGATCTTTAGGTGACATCAGGTGGCTCCTGTACACAAGCTATATCCTCACCCTACGTCGTCTTTATCGGCCAAGTTTAATCCAGCAGGTGTATTAAGCTTTACACTAAACCTTGTTCAATACCAACAACACCGCTGCTGGCACTAGGTTTGTACTAATGATTAGATATTGATCAGAAGGCCACCACTGCTCACTGCAGTCCAGATCTATGTGGATGTGGTTTACATGCTGCTCATCTCTGCTCTCTAATCATTTCAATCCATTTTGATGTACCCTTATCAAGAATGCCCTAGTTCTTTTAATAAACCATTTTCTGTTTTATCCACTGAATCAAACATCGAATCTGTAAAAATCTAATAGTGTATCCCTACCTTATGTGCAATTCATCTTTTTCACTCAGTTACAATACTTTTCTATGACTTGTTAGAATAGATGAAGGTCAGGTTCATGCTAATGTTTAAACACCAGCATTTAAAAAAAGAAATAACCAAGATCTATCTAAATGAACACCCTATTCTACACTAGCCATAACTATTGTGTGCCACTATTATCGCTCGCTATGCTGGCTGAAAAATTATATTGTACGCCAAATAGTAATTGCTCTAAAAACAACCAGCTGAGGTGTTTTGCTGAAAGAGGCAGAACTGGGACTTCCCCTAAAAAAGGCAAAGTATCGATTTCAGCCTCCATGAGGAGGTCCCCTGAGTCACTTCAGGACAAATTAAGAACAAAGAGGAATGACTCAGAACAAAACCAGCAATGTTTCTGTTGGATGACTCCTGGGAGAGAAATCCTTCCATTGCCCCAGGGGAACAAAAGCAAAACAATAGGAAGAATCTTGAGTTGTCATAGCAGATGTCATCATACAGGAATCTGACAGAAACTGCAACCTTTTTGAGGCGCAATCCTGCAGAGTGACCAGAGGAGGGAGCCACACGGAACAACAAAGCACTGTAGGCCATGGGTCCCCAACCTGGGGGCCGCGGCCCCCTGGGGGTCCTTGGGCAGATTTCTGGGGGCCCGCGGCTTCTCCCTCTCCCCCCGCGACCGCCGCTCCTGTTACCTTATGAGTGGGCGGCTGCTTCCTTCCTTATATTCCTCCAGCCGCGGCTCTCCTCTTCACAGCATGTCGTATTACAGCAGCGCTTCCTGCGCGGCTGCTGTAAGGAGCCAAGGGAGCCGGGACAGCGGTTCCCATGGTAATGGTGATGCGATACGCTGCTACAGGAAGCCGCTTCTCCGCCTCCTTCCCTCCTTACAGCAGCCGCGCAGGAAGCGCTGCTGCAATACGACATGCTGTGAAGAGGAGAGCCGCGGCTGGCGGAATATAAGGAAGGAAGCGGCCGCCCGCTCATAAGGAAACCGGAGCGGCGGCTGCGGGGTGGAGAGGGCACCTCTGCTAGCTACACTGGGCTAACTGTACTGGGCTAACTGTACTGGCTACACTGGGCTAACTGTACTGGCTACACTGGGCTAACTGTACTGGCTACACTGGGCTAACTGTACTGGCTACACTGGGCTAACTGTACTGGCTACACTGGGCTAACTGTACTGGCTACACTGGGCTAACTGTACTGGCTACACTGGGCTAACTGTACTGGCTACACTGGGCTAACTGTACTGGCTACACTGGGCTAACTGTACTGGCTACACTGGGCTAACTGTACTGGCTACACTGGGCTAACTGTACTGGCTACACTGGGCTAACTGTACTGGCTACACTGGGCTAACTGTACTGGCTACACTGGGCTAACTGTACTTGCTACACTGGGCTAACTGTACTTGCTACACTGGGCTAACTGTACTTGCTACACTGGGCTAACTGTACTTGCTACACTGGGCTAACTGTACTTGCTACACTGGGCTAACTGTACTTGCTACACTGGGGTAACTATACTGGGGTAACTATACTTGCCATCCTGGGCTAACTGTACTTGGTATACTGGGCTAACTGTACTAGCTATACTGGGGTAACTATACTAACTATATTGGGGTAACTATACTACCTAACTAAGTATACTGAGGCAGCTATAGTCCTTATACAGGGGCAACTGTGTTAGCTACCTATACTGGTGGCAACTATACCTAGTTACCTACTTACCTATATACTACACTCAAAATCAGGGAAAAGAGGGGGGCTGCCACCGCCACTAACCTCCCCCCCCCCCCCCCGGGGGGGCCCCAGAGAAAAGTTTGGTTGGGATAGTGGGCCCCGGGCTTAAAAAGGTTGGGGACCCCTGCTGTAGGCTATTGGAAGAGGGGAGAATAGCTGTCTATGTCATCATACATTCAGTATAAGGACTTGAGTCTCTGTTCAGTCATCATACAACAGAGAATTATTAGAATTAAATATAAAGACTGTCCTCACTATGAATAGGCTTGTTATAAAGCCTCTTGGAATACTACCATACAGGCTAATTAAATTACAGGAAAAAACAAAATTAACTTTAGATAATGTAAATAGGCGTTAGAACGTCTTTGGGGTTTTAATTTCTGTCTGTGCATCTCAGTTTCACTCACTGGCGGTCCTGACAGGAAGTGGGTCAACCTCTCCAACAGTGATAAAGACAGCAACAAATCAAACCTGTCTGCATTTGCAGAGTGAGGCCTGGAACCCACTAGGAGTGCTTTTCTGAGTGCTTTGTGAATTGAAAAGCTCTTGCTAATGTAATGCTTAGGGTGTGATCCCACTTGAGAGATGCAATTTTATAAAAATCCCCCATAGCATTGCATTAGCAAGAGCTTTTTCAAATCGCTAGCGCTTAGAAAAGGCTACTAGCGGGTTTTTGTTGTCCACACTTTCCTGCCCTTGGAATTGCAAGGGTCCATATAACTGACAGACATTTCAGGGACAGGAACAGGTGTGAAAAGCTAAGGCTGGCCATACAGAGCTTAATGTAGCCAACAAATATATCCCTCTAATTCATATTTCCCTCTCTTGACCACTCCACAACCTACAACTGCCCCCCCCCCCCAAGTCTCCCCATGTATGTGCCACCCCCTGGGCCATGCAGAGTGTAGGCAACTAAGCTTACACTCGCCTGACTACTAAAGGTCTCTAGTGTTCAGTCTCTAGTGTTTGTCATGGAACATAGGCGCCCCGGGAAAGAGACAGTGATGTGCACTAGGCAATGGAGAGAAGACATGAGATGCACACCAGCCAACACATGAGCGCACACTCTGCTGCCAACACTGCGCCTTACTCGTCCTGAAATCTAACAGCACTACCATAACACCCATTGCCGATCGAGCAAAAGCATTCATCTAAGCGAGTCAGACAACGTTAAACAATTTTGGCCAAAAATGAATCAGGTATCACTTGTAATTTCTATGAGGTATGATCAGAGTGAACGAATCTGCAGGATATAAAAAGGGAAAAGTGATGTGTATGGCCACCTTAAGAGACGTTCTAACTCCTTTTTACACTATCCAAAACTAAAATCTTTTTTACGGCATTAAGCTCATTAGAGAAATACCAAATACTAAAATAATGTTAATATAAACTGAAATGAAAAGAGATTTGCTCAACTGTTACTACATGTTGCAATGCAGTTTATTAGGCAAATGTTCACTGCCCTTCCAATGCAGGCCATGTTCCCTCACGATTCCTGCAGTGGGCAGTCCCAGAAAGCCAAAGATCCATAATTCCCTACATACCACATACAAAGCAAGCCCAAAGATAATCAGGATGGAACTCTTTAACTCAAGTTACATTATCCTTAAAGAAGTTTCAAGACATCCTCAGTCAGTCAAAATACTGCACTCAAAAATTCAAGGATGCAATACCACCAAATTGGTAATACAAGATAAAACAGATCTTCTACATTAGTCCATACAGTAACTAGGCAGGTATGGCCAATAAGATGCAATTTCTG
The DNA here is from genome assembly GCF_040937935.1 of Hyperolius riggenbachi. NCBI lineage: Eukaryota > Metazoa > Chordata > Amphibia > Anura > Hyperoliidae > Hyperolius > Hyperolius riggenbachi. The sequence continues at coordinate 212,432,080 of NC_090651.1, read as the reverse complement.
TACACAAAAGTATGCAGCTTGAAAACGGACCAATCGAACCCCACCTTGGCTGGATTTGATTGGCCCAGTTTCAAGCTGCATACATTTGCAGGGAAAATTTGCATAATCCTACATCAGATCAAGATTATTTGCATCTGACTGACCATTCCTACCAGTAGCATATAAAGAAAATATATTTGTTAACACAGGTATGAAGTAATATGCTCAAAATGTTGGAAAATATCTATAGAACATGTGGGGTGGAGTGGAAGGGGATCACTGGCTGCAAAGCATTATATTGCATTAAGTGGTACAGAGCTATATACTTGATCAATTCTCAGTTACATTTGTGCTGAAATCTAATCAATATTGAATGTAAAGGTGGTGAGAGCAATTATTTCTACTCTATTGCTATATTAAGGAGAACTGTAAGGTGGAAATGAACTCACCACCAGTGTGAAGCTGATGGCAGGTTTGTCAGGGAAAACCCAAGTGTTAGAAGGGGAAAATTCCTGCAGCCAATGGAAATCCAAGTGAAAAGGCAAACCCCCTCCCACAGTGAGGGGGTTCACCTCACTGTGCACGGCCTTGTGGGTAATGACATCAGATGCAGCTTATTCTTGATTTGCATATGCTATTAAAGGATCGATATCTCAGCACTCACAGCTCCTACGCACTCCAAATTCTGAGGGGAGGGTAGGGTAGGGTCTCTGTGTCAAATTACATGGAGTGTGTAGGAGCTAGGAGTACTTAGATATCGAACCTTTAATATCAGTAGCATAATACAATACTGTAGACATAGGAAGATCAGACAGCATTAGCATAGTAACCTAGTGGAAACTAGAGAAATAGCAGCAGCAGCACAGGATCACACACAGCACTGACATAGCAGCCTAGCATAGAGCAGAGAAATAGCAGAACATAAAAGTGGGGAAAGCAGTCTGTTTCAGATTACAAATTGCGGAAGAACAAACAGAGATGTTGCAGGGATTTACAGTGTGAAATAGGGCCCTAAGTGATCTCGATAAACTTGGGTATCAATATAAGGAAAAAAGGGGGTGTCTTCAGTGTTCCTCCCATAATTCTTTTCCAGCTGGATGGCATGAAAAATGAGCTAGGTGGGGTGCAAAGGGGGAATGCAGGGCTGGTGCAACTCTGCTTACAGCATAGGAGGATGAGGAGGCGAGCTGATGACAGCTGGGTACTTACCAAAATTAGCTGGGTAGAGCACACGACTAAAAGAGTCTGGTATCCAACTGACAGAGAGTTGTCTACTACTATCCAACTGACAGAGAGCTGCCTACTACTATCCAACTGACAGAGAGCTGCCTACTACTATCCAACTGACAGAGAGCTGCCTATTACTATACAACTGACAGAGAGCTGCCTACTACTATCCAACTGACAGAGAGCTGCCTACTATCCAACTTCTATCCAACTGAAAGAGAGCTGTCTACTATCCACCTTCTATCCAGTTGTCTAATATGCAAGTGAACAACAAAAGGTATGGGCAGGCACACAGGAACAGTAATGAGACGTAGGACAGAGATGCGAGTGTACCAATATAGTCTAACACTCATGTGCTCAAAGCATGCAGTTAGGGTGCTGAGCAAAAATATCAAGGTCCAGAATCGCTTGGCACTATGAAGAGTGTTTATTGCCAACAAAACAGTAAAACTGACATCCAGTGTCCATACATTTGCATACATTTGTTGTGAATGATACTTATCGTTGATGGCAGTGAAGGGGTGTCTGCTGAATAGTGGGCGCCATTGGGTGCACGGCCTGATGACCGTTTCGCTTTAAAGAGAACCTGAACTGAAAATAAAAACTCAAAATTACCATACAAAGGTCATACTTACCTCCTGTGTAAGCAGCTTCCTCTGAGGCTCTATGTGCACATTGGGGGGGGGGATGAACAGGTTGGAGCTGCCAGTGCCTGAGGGCATGACAATAAGGGGGCCATACACTGGTCAATTTCTTTGATCAATCGATTTTGATTTATATGACAGGATGGAAAATCTAGTTCAATCTGCTGCAGATCGATAGCCCATAGAGTTGCATTGGATCTAATTGTGCATTAATGCATTTACATAGATTTTCAATAGATTTCATCCAGTTTAATTAACATTCATGTGCATGCGATATGCAATAGTGTCACAATACCGCGTGCTTCAATAAAGTTACTGGTGAACAGAAAGGCTAATTGTTTTCTAAGAGAACAAAAGTCACTTCAAAAGTGAGTAACAAGTTCACTTTAATCTGAATGTAGTTTTATACATTTCTCAGAAGCCCAGAACTCTTAACTGGACTGTCATTTCCCACCTGAATGTGACAATCAGTGAAGGTTTTGATGGCAGTTCAGCACTTCCGGTGTTTTTGGAATGTTGATGATTGCTAAGTCACGAAACAATGTCATCGTCATAACAGGGAAAACCAGTGTGACCAGTTCACATAGCAGAGAACAGGGCCTGACCTGCTCCATAAAAGAGTGTCTGCTGAAAGACAGCCAGGCAAAACAGCACCTGAGACTACTTAAAGGAACAAGGAGACCGGTCTCATTTGCGACAGACTACAAAAGACTGCAGAAGGGGGAGAGATGTGTGCGCTACATAAGCCAATGCCTGCAGAGACAGGACACCTCAGATGTTATAAAGGCTGCAAATACAAAGGTTGTACCAATGGAGAAAAGGTTTTCAACCTAAATATTCATGTTGGATTAAAACTTGGCCAAAGTGGTAATTAAGGACCATCACGTCCGAGAATCTAATGTGTAAACAGGAGCAATAACCCCCCCACATATTGCCTTATCTGATCTGGCACACTGGAATTTTGGCACTGAGTGCATTATTTTCCTTACTCTTCAAATATCCCATAAACTAACCCAAGTATCCCTAGGGGTATGAGTACTACATGTTGAGGACCTAGGCGATAGAGGGCCCATGACTACACTAAAAAGGTAACGCCTTTACTTGTGTGCCACAGGAAGCCTGAGCCTGCCGTGAGAGGGGGTATATCTGTGTGCTGCAGAAGGCCTGAGCCAGATGAGAGAGGGGGTATACCTGTGTGCCGCAAGAAAACTGAGCCTGCCAAGAGGGGGTATACCTGTGTGCCACAGAAAGCCTGAGCCTGATGAGAGAGAGGGGGTATACTTGTGTGCTGCAGAAGGCCTGATGCGAGAGGAGGTATACCTGTGTGCAGCAGGAACCCTGAGCCTGCTGAGAGGGGGGGGGGGGGGGGTATACTTGTGTGCCGCAGAAGGCCTGAGCCTGATGAGAGAGAGGGGGTATACCCTTGTGCTGCAGAAGGCCTGAGCATGATCTACATTGAATACTAGCTATGTCTGCATGCAATATGATTCCCGAGTCCCCTCACTTTCTGAACTCCAGTTAGGCATATTTCTGCAAATAACAGCAGTACAGATGACTATGAGGCAAGATTCATCGGCCATTTGTAAATTATTACAAAGTCACTGATTCAGTCCTAACTACATCACTGACTTGATATGGAAATACTTTAGCAAACCCCCAAACCCTCGCCTTACATGGCCCTTGTTATAGTGAGTCCACATGGGTTTCCTGTTTGTGGATATTATCCAGTGCTTGTGATGGAAAAATCAAATAATATGTAATTGAGACTGCTATTGATAATTGGGGAGGGAAAACTTTAAACTTTTAAAAGGACACCTTAAAGCGATATTGTCACCATAAAAATCAAATTTCAACAGCAACTGGTCAGAGAGTATGAAGTGATAAAGATGCTAATCCTGCATTCAAAACTTGCAAAACTTTTTCTGCTGTTATGGTTTGGAGTTATCACATACTTTAGGAGCACTGGCCCTTTAGTAGTCAGTGGCAAACAATTGATTGCTGGGTTTTTTTTAATCCATAATATATTCCTCCTCTTCCATTTATTTCCCTGCCTAGCCTATCTGAAACATGATCTTCTGCTCACTTGTTTTTACAAGCAAGGATGAGGTCACTCAGCGATTGGAGGAGAAAAGAAAAAAAAAAACAGTGCAGTTTTTAGTATACACCTCAGTGGGAGTGTCTGAAGACTCTGGGAGGAGGGCAGCTAATGAATACACAATGAGCAAGAGAAGGAAGGGGGGAGGGGGAAACAAGAGTCAGGGAGGATATGATGTCAGTGTTAGCTTAGCAAGATGGCCACTGCCTAGAATAGGATTTTCTGCTTTTCCTTTATAAAATTTACAGGAATCATTATGTGGCTAGCACAATACATCTGTTATGTAAGTAGAACTAGTATTTATCTACTTATATATGTGTTTTTTATTTCTAGGTTAGCATGGGTGTCGCTTGTTCATTAAGTAAAAGGGTCTATGGAGGCTGCCATATTTTTATTCCTTTTAAGCAATACCAGTTGCCTGGCTATCCTGCTGATTAAGGGCCCCACCTCTGCCACAGGAGACCAGGGGTCGTATCTCAATGCCTGTTCAGTAAGCCTGTACTTATTCAGTAAGGAAACCTTGGCCCAAACACTGCAACTGCTTTCTGAGCACGCCCTAGTGGTTGCAACTCTAGCACTTTGAGTCCTTCAGGAGAACAGCACAATATAAAATGTTGTGTGTCCTGTCCTTTAAGCCATAGACCCTGAACAAGCATGCAGCAAACCAGGTGTTTGACATTATTGTCAGATCTGACAAGATTAGCTGCATGCTTGTTTCTGGTGCGATTCAGACACTACTGCAACCAAATAGATTAGAAGGGCTGCCAGGCAACTGGTATCGTTTAAAAGAAAATAAATATGGCAGCATCCATACACTTCTCACTTCAGGTTTCCTTTAAAGAGACTCTGTAACAAAATGTTCAGCCTCATTTCTTCTATCCTATAAGTTCCTATACTTGTTCTAATGTGCTCTGGCTTACTGCAGCCTTTCCTAGTAGCACAGTGGCTGTGTTATCTCTGTTATATAATCTAATCTTCTTTCCTCTGTCGGCTCTGTCGGGCTCAGGCACTCAGGCTGGAATGTGCAGGTCTGCTTGTGATAGGATATACACATCCTATCCAGGCCCCCTCCAAGCTCTGTATGACACACACTGAGCTACTCTCAGCCTATCACATGCTGTTAGCAGCCATGTCTTGTTTGTAAACACTGCCTAAAACTGGCAATTACAAGCCAGGATTGCAGCAGAGAGTGGCAGAAACAGCAAAGAGGGGCCCATGAGAACATTATGAATAGAATGGTATGCTTTTTATTGTAAGAATTTTAGAGTACAGATTCTCTTTAAGAATTACAGCATGCACAGCCATCAAACACTTGTAAAAAACGCGTCCACATATCTCAACACGAGCAAAGCAACAAGGTATTGTGCATGCTGGGACTTGTAGTAGTTGAACAAATAGCAGTCTCAGCTTTGTTCCATGAACATGCTGAGTATATAGTAAAGAGAACAGCTGCCAGCCATGCGATTATGTATACTGATGAGGAGAACTCTATATTCATGTAACAAACCAGACGAAACCAGATACAAAGCAAAAAACGTCACAAGAGAAACTTGCTGCTCGCTTAAGGGAAAACCCCTTCCATCCTTTATAGTAAAGAAACTAAAAAATGCCTTTTAAAACATGTTCCCTTATAATCCATCGGTGTAGAAGACTGAACTTTCCTCTATTAATCAAATAAACAAAATCCCATGTGCCTTGTATAATGGTTAACAAGGTGCTAGTGTATAAATCATTCTCATAAATAAATACCCAAGAACTCCATAGCCACTTATTGGTTATAGTCACTTTCCAATATGAAGAGATATGAGCAGAAAATTCTCCTACCCTACAAATACTCACTGACTCCAGAAGTAGAAAAACAAAAGCCTTGAGTTGTTGATCAGATAGCTAGAAGCACTCCAGAGAAATGATTTCCTAGCCTAGTCCTGTGTCCACACTCAGGCCTGGAACCCAATATCAGTACGTTACTAAGTGCTTGTGATTTGAAAAGCTCTTGCTAATGTAATGCTATGGGTGTGATCCCACTTGAGCAATGTGATTTAATAAAAATCCCCCATACTATTACATTAGCAAGAGCTTTTCAAATCACTAGCGCTTAGAAAAGGCTGCTAGTGGGTCGGTTCCCACTTGCACCCGATCACGTGCGGCCAGCTGAAGGGGACAGTGTAGTGTCCGCTCCGATGGTTCGCCGTGGTCCAACTGGAGCCGGGGAGGATGCCTTACCATTATAGGCTATATTTTGAACGCATCCGCCTGCCAGAGATTATTGCGGACTGCAAAGAAGTGCGACGAGCTTACTGCAACCGATCCGGAGGATCCATTGCTGAGTGACAGATGTGAATGGCTCCTACTTATAAAATAGGAGCTGTTCACTGTCAGTTTTGCAATGAGCGGAAAATGGACAAAAATGGCTGTTCTCAGCTCAAGTGAGAACACAGCCTCAGTGGAAAAATTAAGTTCTCTAAAGAGCTGAGCTCAAATAAATCACTGTTAGTTGAGAGTGATATGGAGGCCATCATATTTATTTCCTTTTAAAGAGAACTTGAGGTGGGTTTGTGGAATCAGATTAGGACACAGAGGCATGTTCTGTATACAATGACCTGCCTCTGTGTCTTTCTAGTGTGCCTCCAGCGACCCCCCCCCCCCCAGGCTACGCAGTCCCCCATTAAAAAAAAAAAAAAAAGTGCCAGGCTAGCAACTTGCAGATTGTCGCTAGCCTGCTGTTTACTTCTGCCTATCATTCAGACCCACTCCCCTGCCTCCTGTATAGCGCGGCTCCCCGCCTGTGTCCCTTACCTCCCCACCTCAGTAAGCCGATTGGAGGAAGCTTATGGGAGGCGGGGAGCGAAAGGACACAGGCGGAGAGCCGTGCTATACAGAAGGCGGGGAGCAGCGGTGAATGACAGGCAGAGGTAAATAGCAGGCTAGTGACTGTTGCTGGCCTGGTGCTTTTTTAATTTGGGGGGGGGGGGACAGACCGAGGGGGAGGGGTCTGGAGGCACACTGGAAGGACACAGAGGCAGGTCATTGTATACAGGACATTCCTCTGTGCCCTAATCTGATTTGACAAACCCACCTCTGGTTCTCTTTAAGCAATACCAGTTGCCTGGCTATCCTGCTCATTCTCTGCCTCTAAAGGTGCGTATACACTCACTATTTTAGCCAGATCCGGCGCGGTCGTTCTGCCAACAGTCGTACGCGAGCACAGGCTGTTGGCAGACTGATAAGACAGTTTTTGACGGATCCGCCTGGCAGATGGGTCCCGTGCCACGGGAGGGTCCGACTGACCCGTCGTTAGTTACAATAGTGCGTGTGTACGCACCTTAATACTTTTAGCCATAGACCCTTAACAAGCATGCAGCAGATCAAGCATTTCTGACAATATTATCTGATTTATCTTCTGATATTATTATATAAACTATGCAGGAGGTGACATTGCAAAAACAGACCACAGGGGGAAGTGCCCTAGACTTCGTGGACACAGTTTAAAAAACGAATAAGCTCTGTACACACTGCTGATAATGAACAATTATCTGCCAAAGTGATCTGTCAGGTTGGCCGCTTAAAATACAAACAAAAACGCGCCTTTCCACATGTATTGAGTTTGCAAAAAAGGACACGGGAAAAAGTAACACACTTACTCCGTGTGAAGAGTGGAGTCGCAGCATGAGGACCAAAGTGCCGGATCCCATCCACGGAACCGTGGCCACCAGATTGGAAATCCTGAACCCAAATCACAATCACTGAAAACCCCCATGACACCAACATCCCTTCCTCTGGGAGAGGCTGAGTCACTACATGTTTTGGGGGTCCCCCTTCGCCATATCCCAGGTTTAGTCTTTCGAGGTGGTCCCGCTGGCCACAGGTCAGTTGATGTGATCCAGCACTTTGCTCCTCATGCAGCATTTTCACTCTTCACATGGAAGGTGTCACTGTGTCCTTGTTTGCAAAATAAATTTAATATACGAGGAAAGGTGTATTTGTGGGGGGGGGGGTTTTAATGCTTATCCGGATGAGTTTTCAAAAGATATCTGAATGAGGAGTCGATCAGTAGTTTACAACTATTTTCAGTACGTAGCAGCAACTACAGCAGCTCTAATCACCGACAATTCAACATATGCCTTGTACACACATACAAGGCCTGACTGTGCAGGGCTGAGGCAGTACAGATGAATAGCTAGCCTCTAGGTCAGCGACGCGTTCTATTGCTATGGAGTGGGGTGGGCCAACAGCACAGCGCATGACAGAGTGGCTTGCAGCGGGCAGGGTGAACAAAAGAACCAAGCTCTCGGCCAGCGCTTGGCAGAAACGTCCTTCACAGTGGTCTTGGCCAAGTTCTGTCTAACTTGTGTACACAACTTTAATCTCTGTACTTCTGTGCTTCATGTTAACAATATTTCAAGAGAGGATTTTTAACAGATTTTTAACAGATAACAGAACAGCAGAAGCCCAATTTCACACATAAAGGTAGCATTTTGAGCACTCTGATTACCACCCTATTAGATGATACATTTTGATCTTCCTTTTCTTGTTTTATGACAGGATACTCAGATACAATGTTCAAGCACAAGCTGGAAGGTTGTGTTTAGATGAGTACAATAATGCAGTGATGGCAATTCTGAAAACCTCAGCCACCCATGGCTGACTTATCCTGGGGCAGAATCAAACAAAAGTGTCTGATTTTCCTGGCTGGCTGCTAGAGTTTTACCCCGAAGAAAAGCCAAGATTGTGCATGTTTACAAAAAGAACTTGGAAAAGAATGTCGACTTTTGACTCATGGCTGCTCATTTGATGTGTACAAATAGTTTTAAACTGTTCAGGGGGTTTTGCTAATGAGGACTACAGCTGTATTCATGTGAAACATCAAATCCTGCCCATCACGCCTGTTATGCTAGGTAAACACAATGCAATTTTCGGACAGATTTACTGTCAGATTATTTCCAACAAGTCTTACCTGATTTCCAATCAATTTTCCCTTCACTTCTATGGGGGAAAAAAAAAAAAAAAGCATTGTGTACATAGCATTAGACCAGTATAAAAAAAAAAAAAGTACAAACCATCTCCATAGCAAGGTGGCACGAAGCAGGTTCTCAAAGCTACCAATACAGTCAGGAGCCAGTATTCCAAATGCTTACTGTATAGTGAATGGCCTCAATAATGACTGGGAGACTGCATCTGGATTGTAATGTTTCAGCAATGTCAGTCTTGATTCAAGTGAGTACAGTTTAAAATGTAAAGACATTTCCCCAATCGTGCAGCTAAAATGGGAATCGCCCATGTGCCACAGCCATGACTCATTAGATAAATTGTAAATTATTAGACTCAGCTTAATTTTTTAAGTACACTGAACAAAAGCACTAATAAACACAATAAAATTGGTATTGTTCTGACCAATCAATATCAAACAAACAGGATTTTTTTTTGGAACCAAATGTTCTCTTATTTATTCTTCATTCATAGAGTCTTCAAATTGCGGACATGTCGTATGGATACAAATTCAGAGTTCCAATTCACACAAAAGACTGCCTGACACGTATTTCGCAGCCAAAAGCTGCTTCCTCAGAGGCACACCATATACAAACATCCAATAGGCCAAAGTCAAATTATATCGCAATCTGAAGTTCATAAGAAAACGGCTCTCAAAGACAATTCCACTAGTCCATGGACTCATGGAATCGTCTGAGAGATGTTTTCTTATGAACTTCAGATTGCGGTATAATTTGACTTTGGCCTGTTGGATGTTTGTATACGGTGTGCCTCTGAGGAAGTGGCTTTTAGCCGTGAAACACGTGTCAGGCAGTCTTTTGTGTGATTTGGAACACTGAATTTGTTTCCATACGACATGTCTGCAATTTAAAAACTCTATGAATGAAGAATAAATAAGAGAACATTTGGTTAAAAAAACAAAATAAACCCTATTGTTTGTTTGACACTGAACAAAAGGCAACCTTGTTGAGGCTAAACTTCTCCATATATTGTACTGAACTTTATCAGAAGAGCCTTATATTATTATTTGGCAACATCTTTTATGCTGCTGTACATGAAACAGAATACCAGGCAGTGGTGCAGTTAAATTGGACAAACATGGGGAAACACAATACACAAGGAGACAAATATATACTGTAGATGGAACCATACAAAGAAACAAAGGAAATAATTGCCTGCCCATTAAAGCTTCCAATTTAGAGGCTGAAATAGGGGGGAGTGATTGGGAATGCAGTTAAAGTGGACCTAAACTCTTGCACAGGACAGAAGAAAAACAGGGAGAAATGCACCCTGCATGTATTCAGAGTTTAGCCTGTCTGGTCTTCCCCTCATCTGTGTCTAATCACAAGTAAATTGATCCCTCTGCTGTGTCAGCTGACTGCCACAGCAGATAAGCTCATTTAAAAGAACAGGATGTGAACAATAGATCTGCTTCCATGAAAGCAGGAAGTAGACAAAATGCAGATTTATTGCAGGATTTGTATCAGCTGTAGAAATGGTTTGCTGTTGCGTATCTTTTACAGCAGAGAAGCAGTTGTGAGTTCAGGTCCACTTATTAAAAAATTGTCTTATTGGAAAACTTGGAATGGTGGTTTAGTAAATGGGAAATGATCACTGTAAATTATTTACACGAAAGCTATACTAGATGTATGGTAATAAATCAGTACCAGTATATACAACCAATATTTTGTTGTATACTACGGAGATCTTACAATATGTATGTATTAATGTTTAAATTAAAAATAAAAAAACCTGCTTGGGTAAAAATTGTATGCAAATTCAGGCAGCTTGACAATAAAGCAATCAAATGCTGCAGCACCTGCAGTCAACTGATCAATTTTAAAGCTGCATAAACCATCAAAAAATTAACATGACATTTACATCAACTCCGAATTCCTGTACTAGCTTCTAACTGACCATCCCTATATGGGACCCCAATAAACTATTGTAGGTGCAGGTTTTTTTCCCCCAATTACAATTTTGGGGAAAATTTGCAAGTTACAAAACAGGTAAATATATGAATTGAACTGCATACGATTGGCTGTATTTGAAATATACTTTTCTTTTATATTATTGCTCTCTTGCATGAAGACTGTTTCGTTACTGGTTTTATTGATGTGGCTGCAGTTTTATTAAAACCACATGGAACCTTTCCAGAAGCCTTCTAGCCTGGCAAACTTGCTCCACTCATCCTAAAAATTAAAAGTTTTGCCTTAAGGCTGTATTCACAGTGGGACGTTGCGTATGAATGCGACGCTAAATTCGTAACGTGTCAGCGTTAAGAGGTAACGCACTGCAAGCAGTGAGTTACCACAAAGCAACTTTTTTTATGCAACTAACGTCGCACTGTGAACAGCCCATAGGATTAGCAGTGCAGTGCGGTAAGCTGCGTTATAAGACTTTATAATGTGCGACCACCATAACGTCCCACTGTGAATGCGACCTAAAGCAGTTTCTCAAACCTGTCCTCGTGACTCCCCAATGATGCATGTTTTGCAGGCAACTTCCCCTATGCACAGGTGGAGCAATTAGTGTCCCAGCTACATGGAAGGCACCTAGCTGAGACACTAATTACCCCACCTGTGCATAGGTGAGGTTGCCTGAAAAACATGCACCGTTGGGGAGTCACCAGGACAAGTTTGAGAAACACTGCCTTAGGGCCTGTTTCAACTACACGCAGATTGGATGCAGAATGGATGCAGAAAAACTGACTCCAATGAATGTCTATTGGCCCGTTTCCACTGAACACTATTTTTCTGAAGCAGATTTTCCCATAGGCATTTATTGAAATCAGGTTTTCTGTATCCATTCTGCATGTAGAGGAAACAGGCCCTTAAAGGATAATTGAAGTGAGAGTGATATTGAGGCTACCATATTTATTTTCTTTTAAGCAATATCAGTTGCCTGGCTGCCCTGCTGGTCCATTTGGCTGCAGTAGTGTCTGGATCACACCAGAAACAAGCATGCTGCTAATCTTGTCAGATCTGACAATGTCAGAAACACCTGATCTGCTGCATGATTGTTCAGGGTCTACAGCTAAAATGATTAGAGGAAGAGGATCAGCAGGATAGCCAGGCAACTTGTATTGCTTAAAAAAAACAAAACAAAAAAAACAAAACATATGGCAGTCTCCATATCCCTCTCACTTCAAATGTCCTTTAGCACTTGTTCACACTTTGAGCGCCTTGAGATTTGTTTTAAGTGCTTTAAAAGCTCTTGTGCAATTAATTTCAATGTGGGTGTTCTCACATGGGCAATGAGTTTTCTTTCCAATCACAAACGCGGGTCCTGCACTATTTTCTGATAGGGTGACACTGCACTAGCATTTTGCTGATCGGCAAGCCAAGTGCAATTGCCCCCAGTGTGAACCAGCTCTAAGTCTACACTGGAAACAGAAGTGAATCATGACCAAGACATGAAAGCCTTAAAGTGGAGCTACTGTACATTGGAAATGCCTCTTCTCCTCCAACTAATGTGGCACACTATTCCAAATTTTAACACTCTAATCTAGACAGAGTTCTTAAGTCGGCACAGTAACAGATCATGTTTCTAGGCTAAAGCCTAATGACACGTCTCAGAGTTCTCCCCAGATATTTTTCCAGCCCGGTGGCATGAAAAAGTAGCCAGGTGCGGTGCAACAGGACAATGCACGGTCAGTGCTTCTCTGCACAACTCTGCTTACAGCATAGGAGGCGAATGAGGAGGTGAGCTGATGATAGTTGGGTGGTCACCAAAATTCGCCGGGTGGAACACCCGGCTAAAAGAGCCTGGGGAGAACGCTTGAGCCTGAGTTGTCGGCTAAAAGATCGAGTTCTGAACCCGCCAGTTGACCGTTATGTACTAGTTAAAAGGCCCACCCATTGAAAAAGAGGCTCAAGGTCCCAATGGGCACATGGCCGTGTCCCCCGCATGCACCACGACCCGTGCACATACATGCCTGCTCACATGTCCCCCTCCACTTTCCGTCCATGTGCCCAGCAGAATGCATGGACACAGGGCCACAGGACAGGGAGTTCATTACATAGTATGTATATACACCTTTAGAAAAAAACTCTTACTTGAAAACCAGAGTATTGGGAAGTCTAAGGGCTTAATTCACTAAGACAAATAGCATGCCTTAACAGAGTTAACACACCTTTCAGAGTTAACATGCCTTATCAGAGTAGCATATAGAGTGCTACGTACTTATGCTTGCTAATTGGCAATGACGAGAGCTCCAAGTCAAGTGACAGGCAGCCTATTGGGCCAATCAAAGTGCTGGGATAATGTCCTTTAAAGTGATTGGACCCGCAGGGGCTTGGAGCAGGACGAGTGGAGCTCTCATCATTGCCAATTAGCAGGCATAAGTTCGTATTGCTGGCTATGCTACTACGATAAGGCAGGTTAACTCTGATAAGGCATGTTAACGATAATAAGGCATGCTATTTGTCTTAGTGAATTAATCCCTAAGTGACTAATTCAACTAGTATACTGTGTGTTTCGTATCCGAAGCCACATATAGGAATTGAAAGTACAAGGTCTAATCTGCATAGCAACATGACATCACTGTGACTACACAGGAAAAAGAAAGAAAACGGATTTGAAAATTTGCATTGAAAATGCGAACATTCATATCCGCATGATTGAGACTTAAAGGACTTATTTAAACTAGGTGGCTCCATGGTGCTGCAAAGCCGCAGCCCGAATCGCTTAGCCATGCACGGCTATAGGGATTTGGGTGCATGCGCGGGGAAACTGCAGAATGCCTTCCAGGATCGCACTGCAGTTTGACTAATTGCAAGAAATTATGTAAATAAGCAGTGTTTCCTCGTGCAGCATGCGGGGAAGCGCTGCAGATTGGGTAATAGTGGAAATGGGCCTTAAAGGGAACCTTAACTGAAAGGGATATGGATGTTTCCTTTTAAACAATACCAGTTGCCTGGCAGTCCTGCTGATCTCTTTGGCTGCAGTAGTGGATGAAGTAGCATGCAGCTAAATACAGTCTGATTTCAGTCAGAGAACCTGATCTGCATGCTTGTTGAGGGGCTGTGGCTAAAAGTATTAGAGACAGAGGATCACCAGGAGTCAGGCAACTGGTATTATTTTAAAAGGAAAAATCCATATCCTTCTCAGTTGAGGTTTTCTTTAAGGGCCCATTCACATTTAAAAAACGCAAAACACTAGCGATTAACGCGTAAAAATCACTAGACATTTTTAATTTTTTGAGTGATCACAATTCGCAATTAAAATACACTGTAATAGCGATTGCTCAAAACTGCTAAAAAAAATAAAAATGCTACATGTACCATGTTTTGCATCTAGCCGCTAGCGCTAATTGCGAATTGCCGGCGATTGTAGCAGTGAAGTCACTGCCATATAGTTAATATTGTGCTAGTGCTTTAAAAAGAGTTAGCGATCACCGGCGATAAGTGGTAAAAGCCCGCTATTCGCGAATGTGAAAACGGGCCCTAATAGGTTTGGTTAAATTTTCTCTTACAGGCTGATTAGTCACGGAGCTTTCCAGGCTGTCATTGTTATTTTATCTCTGCGTACAAGAGAAAGTTTTAAGTGAGCTTCTGTAAAAATAAAAGATTTAAAAAAAAGCTGTGCACTCTAAAAATACCCATGGAACGCTTATAGACTGAACTGAATGTTACATTATTATGCAAGAAGGCAGGTACCAGTACTAAGTGAATAAGACAATGAGAAATTTATAGCTTTACACATATGACATTAACCTGGATCACAAGTAGGTTACATAACTATACAGTCAAATTATATATTTACATATAAACAGTATCTATTTATAAGAAGAAATTGGTAACAATTATTGCTAAAGACAGTTCAGCCAGTTTTAATATACAACATGGAGTCAGGAGAGGTTTTTAATTGTACATGTTCTGCTTTAAGTTACGTACACACCGCCAATAACTGTCATCCAAAGTTACTGCTTATGTAATGATCATTTCAAGTTACAGTTTTGGAATGATCTCTGTATATAGCTTGGCTACTTACCGAGCTCTCTTAGGAGATCCATGGCTGCAATAACTACAGTTGAATTGTATGTATTGTATTAACAGCTGGGCAACAGAAACCCAGTGAAACTGATCGCCAAAGGTTAAGTTAAAGAGAAACGCCGACCAAAAATTGAACTTTATCCCAATCAGTAGCTGATACCCCCTTTTACATGAGAAATCTATTCCTTTTCACAAACAGACCATCAGGGGGCGCTGTATGACTGATATTGTGGTGAAACCCCTCCCACAAGAAAAGTTCGAACTTTTGTGGGAAATAGCTGTTTACAGCTGTTTCCAACTGCCACAAACCATGCAGCAGCTACATCACCTGCCTACAGTAAAATGTTCACTGGAGTTCCTCTTTAAGTGGTGCTGGGCAGGACTTTTGCAGACTGACTTATTTATACAACGACTTACCGCCCCAGTCAAGCAGTATACTTAGGGGAGTTTAATGGCTGTAGCAATGTTATCTTCCTTCTAGCCATTGCATTGGTAAAGGGAAGAGCTGGGTGACACATACCATACCCCATCCCAGCTGTTATGTCATGAGGCCAAGGCACTGCAGAGTCTCAGTGACAGTGACCTGCCTACACAACTGGAAGCCCCAGAGAAATGTTACTGCTGAAACTTCAGGCTTCCTCTGAACACTCCAGTTTCCTAAGCTTCCCACATTAATTAGGTCAAATGCCTGCCCTCCAAAGTTGATCCAAGGTTAATAAAGATTGTGATAACACACTGACTATGGCAATAGTGAGCATGACCCAAGCTGGCTGTTGCACTTTTTTTAGTTGATTAAGCATTTTAGTCCTATGGAAGAAAATTGCTTTACAAGTTATAGTAGGAGTCTGTAGATAGAGGAGATCTCTGAAGAGGACACAGAAGAATCAGACCAGCAGAAATATGCTAGCATGGAAAACCAACTCTCTAAACTGCATCAAATCAATGTGTCGAATATACATTACTAGACATAGTTTAAACATAGTCTGTATAAACAGGCCCCCAACTCAGAGTCTCTAACATCTGGGGTCAATGACGTGCATTAATTCCGTCTGCACAGGAAACATGAACAGCTCAGGCAATGTTAGCTCTGTTCCCCGAAACATATAATCAGGGCTGTGAAGTGGGTACAAGAACCATCCGACTCCAACTCCACAGTTTATGAAACCACCAACTCCAATTTCAGGTTCCCTGAAACTGCTCCAACTCCGACTCCACAGTCCTGCTCCAGGTAACCAAAAATTGCTTTGACTCCTCGACTCCAACTCAGACTCATTACACATACATTATGTACAGTTCTGTGATGGAGGCAGGTGTTAAACCTCATACACACACTAGATGAAATTCGTCTGAGGCAGCCAATAGTAAGTGTACAGCAGCCTCCGATGCATCAACCAGCAATCAGTCTGGTAGATCAATTCGGACGAAAGAATTGTTCTCCCCACTCACTCCAGCTGCCGCGTGACTTCACTCGCACCTTCGGCCCTCTGCTTCCCCGGCATAGCAACATAAGTCGCTGCAGGCTGGCGTTCGGTCTGCGCGGCCATGTCCTGCAATGTTGCCCAAGGGATTGGGTCCTAATCCCCACAAGACAACATGCCTTATATGTGTATGTGAGGCTTCAACCAACTTTGACAACTACTTCCTTATCGGTAAGGAACTACAGGTATAAATATTTTTGAACCCTGTGTAGGTACACTTGGCAGCACTCGTTTTTATCTGTTAGGGACACTAGGACTATGGTAGAGATCATGGTGCGCACACATGTACACTTACTGTTGCCCACAGGACTCGAGTCCTTGGGCAAGAGTTTGGGGAAGAGGTCTGTACAGAAGCGGTGCTAGCCTACAGGGTGGTGATGTGTACTATTTCACCGAAGTGGGAAGGTGGGATGATGCACAGCGCACAATGGAGCAGTACGGAGTGGGAGGGGTAAAGGTGGCCACTAACGATTCCATTTCTAGCAAAAAATCATTCGAGTGACCAGATAATTTTTTTTAACAAATTAATTTATTGATTTTAAGCTTGAACATTGACAGAAAAAAACAGTACAGTCATGGGTCCAAACACAAGCGATAAATTCCATGTAGATCTGAGATATACCCTGTAGTAGTTGATCTGATATCAAAATATGTAGCTGGATTAAGAGTCTATAAGACTGTATAGAAATGTAGAGTGATTGGATAATTCTGATCAGAAGTGAAATATCGTAATACATCGTTCACAACACCATCAACAAACCAAACTTTGCTTCCTATCACAACCGACAAGAAAATCCAAATGTTGGTTCGACAAAAATCCATTCAGATCACAAACGATTGTTTGCAAAAAATTGGACCCTTAGTGGCCACATTAAAGTGAACCTCCAGGCTAAAAATTTACTCAGCAGAACTGAAAAGGCTTGGTGTTTCTTTAACAGTTTCACAGCATCAGAACTTTGTTTTTCTTACCAAAGCATAATTTTTAGCTGCATTTTTAGCTAAGCTTCACCCATCAAAGAAAACTGCCGGGCGGGTTTTCCCTGATGCTGTGCAAAGCATGATGGGATTTCCTATGTTGTTATTCACATTGCCTAGCAACTGGGAAGGGTGATCAGCACACAGGACAGTAGGGAACTGTGTCTCATGCTCCCTGTCACCTCCTTTCAACCAAAAAGATGGCTGCCATCATGAAATCAAACATTTGCCTGTTCTTTTCAAACAGGGTGGGTAAGAGATTAGATTACCTATCTATTTTAATTAACATAACTAACGTAACTGAATGACAGTATGTTTGTTTAGGCTGGAGTTCCTCTTTAAGTAAGAGAACAATGCCCTCGGGCCTGCACTAAGCAGAGATGATCTAGCTCTTTGGATCTCTCCGCAATGCATTGGGAAGTGTTGGGGGTTACCGTACACATGCTAAATACTGCCTTGGCTGAGAACAGCCTAGCATGTACACAAGCCATTTGCTTGTGAGCTCTCTTGAAAGAAAGTTCATGACATGACTGTGTCTGCACAATATAAAAACACACAATAGCAATCTGTGTAGAAGCTCCATGGTTGTGGATGTCAAATGGATCACTTAGGAAATTTGTGCATAATTATCTTCACCAACCATTTACTGTGGCAGACTCATTTGTCCAGACTCATGTGTCCCACTCACATGACTATGCTAAGGCAGGACTACACCCACACAACCCTACATGTATTACAATTTGTCAACCAAAATATACCAACTAACTGACAAATGTGTCAAAATAATTTGTTAATTCCACATTTTATCTAATAGTTATGAATCTTTATGAAAACAATCTGTTTGGCAGGTAAGCTGCGTCTTACCATGACAACAGACTGAGTCCTCCTGAATTCCTCAGCAGTAACAGCCTAAAGATCCTCTGATTAATGGTTATGTCACTGCCACACTTCCTCCCTGACCTCATTAATTCTGACTCTTCTTAATATGCCAATTTTGTAAGTCACTAACCCAGCACGCAAAGACAGTGACCAGTGCCAACCTTCCTGCCGCTGCCTGAAGGTGACTGAATGGCAGCTCCATCACTTTCCCACACCCTGCCCGCAATTCTAGCTTCTATCGTACCATAACCATATATAACACCCTGCAAAACAAATGAGCAGTTCTAAATTCTGTAATTCAGCAGTGTGACTTAATAATGTGAAGCAGTCTATATGTGCCAATTATGGCATTCAATGCAATACTAGATCTAATCTTCCAGCTCAAAAGGGACATTCCTCTGCAAAAATGATTTAGACTTCATTTATCAAGCATCTGAAATAAATGCCCAGCCCCATACAGATATGAAATGACAGTGCCTGAACCTTATTAGTAAGATCAAGAGAAACCTAGGAGCAATGGACAGGTCACCATCATTAGGTCAAAAGGACCACTGTTGGGATGCCCAGGATCATTCTCTCCTTGTATAGTCAGAGTATACAGGGCCCATTAGGTAGAGGGCATATTCTTTCAGTTGCTAGTGCCACAGATGGGTCTTTCTCCCACCACCATGAGACCCCTGCCTGTCCTTTCTGCTGGTGGGGTCAGAGGCAGTGGTTGCTGGGCTAGTGGTAGGCATAACATACTTTCATATCCATCATTTGGCTAATGGCTACACACACAAAATCTGTGTGGCCATGTTGTCCACCTTTAACACTGCACATGTATATCTTTGAAGCCAAGAGATGTTCAGGTCTTCTGGGTGCCTATGAATACCATGATCTAAGCTCCCTTTATTTCTGCAGGGAACTTTAAGCAGTTTTTTTTTACATCCTCTAAATTGCACAAAATGTAACCTATGGACCCATACCTAAGTACACAGTTCAGAGGTGTGTACAGCTGAGGGTCGCAGCAACCTGAACACTGCAAGTCATGTGTTCTTAACCATTCGCAAATGTGTGTACAGCCTGCGAGTGTTAGGCTGGGAGAACACTTTGCAGAATTAACTGCATTTTTCAGGAGTGCACTCCTGCAAAATACATGCAATTCTGCTGCAGTGTGTTTAAAGCCTTTTAGGGCCCGTTTCCACTTGTGCGAAGCTGCATGCGTTTTCAGCATGCAGATTCGCATAACCAATACAAGTTGATGGACCTGTTTCCACTTGTCAGAAATCCTGTGCGGTTTTCTGTGCAGGAAAAATCTGCACGGCAGAGCCCTCAGAATTTGATTCGCATACAATGTATGTAATAGGAAATTCGCATGCGTTCTTGTATGCAAATTTTACAGCAAATTTGCGGGCGTTTTCGCATAAAATCAATGCAAAAGCACACAGGCACTGACATGGTTAAATTCGCATACTTACTAACATATGCAAAAACACCCGCACATTCGCAGTAAAATTTGCATCCGCGTGCAAAACGGGCCCTTAGTGTTTCTTACGTTTTCCTCAGTGAACTCTAAAGTGCGGTGTTGTTCTGAAAGCAGCTAAATATCTAATCTAGTTTAGCCTGCTCATATCCACTGATAGCCAGCATGTAAATGCATGGAAACCTTACATAAGTAGTTTCCAGTTGGATGCATAAACTTTCTTATGAACTCAGCATAAAGCTTTTCTCTAGGAACAGATCTAAAATAGTGTTTAAAGAGAACCCAAGATGGGTTTAAAAAAAAAAAAAAAAAACGCCGCCGTGCTAGCGACATGCAGCGTGTTGCTAGCAGGCTGTTTGCATCCAGGCTGTCACTCTCCGCTGCTCCTCTGGCCCCTCTATAGTGCCGCTCCCCCTCTGCGTCCCTTCCCTCCCCACCTCTGTAAGCGGATTGGAGGGAAGGGACGCAAGTGGGGAGTGGCGACAGAGGAGGTGGGGGAGTGGCGGTAAATGACAGCCTGAATGTAAACAACCTTCTAGCGACACGCTGCATGGCAGGGTTTTTTTTTTTTGGGGGGGGGGGGGGGGGGAATTGGACAGCAGAGCGCAGGGGGGTCTGGGGGGGTACAGTATAGTAACAGAGGCTGGCGATAGTATGCACAACCAGCCTTTGTGTCCTAATAGCATTCTTAAAACCCACCTCAGGTTCTCTTTAACCACTACTGGACCACAGTAATTGAAATCTACACCCTTTTTGTGGCTGCTTATCCCTGCCAGGGTGTAAATTTCAATTACCAAGCTCGCACAGACCTGCCGCTCTTGCCAATCTCTCCCTTGCCACAGCCCCTACGCTCTGCAGTCGCAATTGCTACAGAGCACTGTGAGGCGGTCAGTCGCCAATTTCATTGGCTCCTGACCCCGTGATCACTGTGAGCCAATCCCATTGACCACCCATTTGCTAAACCATCACATTCCACAGACTCTGGGTGATGGGGAGACATCGTAAATCCAGAGTTCAAATGTGACTTGGCAGAGTACATACCACAATTCTCTTCAACTTATAACAAATAGTGTATTTAAAACCCCTCTTCCGAGCACATGAAATACAATGAATGGTGGCATTAAACACCATCTTACCAGCATATGAAATACAATGAAAAGATATATATTAAAAAAAAAAAAAAAAAGGTAAATGCCACAATTTTTATTTTTTTCATTCCTTATTTCATATGCTGGTTTAGCAAACTAGTGGTCTTATCTATCATAACTTACCGTAGCTAGCATGCCTGTGAGACCCTCCTGTAGTGGCAACTAAAGCTGGCCACTAACGGTCCGATTTCTAGCGAAAAATCGTTCGAGCGATCAGAAATTCTGATCGGACGAAAAATCGTTCACTACACCATCAACTAACCAATCATTGCTTCCTATCTATCACGACCACCAAGAAAATCCAAATTTTCGTTCGACGAAAATTCATTCGGGCGACATTTTTTCCACTCGTTCATAATCGATTGTGTCCACCTATGGAGATAATTTACAACCAATCCGATCAGAATTTCTGATCGCTCGAACGATTTTTCGCTAGAAATTGGACCGTTAGTGGCCAGCTTAAGGCATCTGATTACATTTATGTTTGCAAAAGAATGTTTCTCCACTGAATGTCCAGTGTATATAAGCTGTGTTTAACATATTGCCAATATGCAGGAACAAAGACCAATGAAGGCTTATTAGCCGAACGCTTAGTTTTTGATTTGAAACGTATTTGTTTTTAATAAACTTTTTTTATTGCGTTAGCTTAAGAAATATTCAATCAGGTATGCACAGTTCACATCAAAATCTTGTACATTCTTTGCACTTCCATGGTCCTAATTTAGACAATGTTACCCACTCCATTTTTTCCATTGTATACTTAATCTTAACAGAATATCAACATTATCCTATAAACAACTAAACAAGGACATCATTTTAATTGTCCATCAGCACAAGTACCATACTTTGCATATATTATCACTCCACAAGTTCTTGTTCTAGGTATTTTTGTTAAACCATCTGCCTTATGTATCCAAAAACCATACAGATAAGTTAATTGGCTCCCACTAAATTGGCCCTAGACTGATACATACATAGACATAGGACTATAGTAGGGATTAGATTGTGAGCCCCTCTGAACGACAGTTATAGTGTACCTGTAGAATAAAGTAAAAAAGTTCCCCCTGTGGGGGGGGGGGGGGGGGGTAAATTACCTTGGGAGGGGGAAGCCTCTGGATCCTAAAAATACTTTGCCTGTCCTCTGCAGTAGAGGAGATCCAGCACTGGGTCCCCCAAAGATCTTCTAGTCAGCTGCTTGTTGGCGTGCCCACATGCACACCAGGCATCCCGCTCAGGTTCCAGCAGAAATAGTAGAGCCCAATCGGGTCCACTCTACTGCGCAGGTGTAGACACCATTGTTTTTGATTTGATCCTTTTGGGCTGCCAGTACTGGAACGGATGGACAGAGGAGCGCAGAGGAAGCCTCATTAGGAACCAGAGACTTCCCCTCCCAAGGTAAGGACTCCCCAGGGGCACTTTTTTCCTTACAGGTTTTCTTTAGGTGACAGGAAAATGTACTCTGTTAAGCGCTGCAGAAGAAGATGTCAGCACTATACAAATACTAAATAATAATACAATTATGCATTTCGTTTCCCAGGTATACCTAGTGATTGTTGTTTGCAATACCACAATGTATATTTAAAGTTATCCATCATTACCACTATCTCTGAAGTATTATAATAAAATTCAATAAACCTTCTCCAAGGTTTCCAACCAACTGGGTGCACCAAGAAAACCCCAACGAGGAGGTAATCGACTAGAAAAACTAAGACAGAAGCTATGTGGCTGTACATAACTTAGGCAGGTACTAGCACTGGTCAAAACAAGAAAAAACAAATACCAGTATTATGCTTTTCAACTGCCCAATCATATATTAATATGAAATATGTAAAAGTTCCAAAAGTTACATACCTGGACCAACTGATAGAAACCAGTGGCCCAAAATATAAACATACAAAGTTACATATACACATAATAGCGGTTGTTATATGTCCCCACCTGCCAGTGGCAATAAATCATTTCAAAAACCCTAGTTGTCCCCAGGACAGCACGCGCAGCCCCCCCCTGCCCCCCCCCCCCCCATACACACGGACAACGCACTCACGCACATGATAGATGACTCCCGGGGTTGTCACCCCATCTGAACTGCCAGCAGGACATCTAATGGTGCCTTTATAACAGTGGTCTCTCAGTCCTAAAATAAGGTACAATAAGCAAATAATGTGAAACAAGAGTCCCATGCAACTATACACGCTATGATGGTATATCCATATTAGGAACTTCTGAACATAAGGCTATAAGAAAGATATCCGGCAAACAGCCACACAGTAGAAAACACAGTTCCTTGCATTGGATGGCCAGTATATCACATAACAACCGTTATGTGGTTTTGAATACATAATCCGTTACTATATACGGGTACACTTTTTTTCCTCCTGATTGGTTGTGCAGAGGTTATAGTGTATGGTTATTGGCCTGCAGTGAAATCAAGTGATTCAACTTTTGAATTAATGTGATGGAAAACAAAAAGTTACTTTCTTAAAACAAAGTATTTGCAATAATTCAGGTTGTAGTTAACCCCCAGATTTCTCCCGATGTATCACTGCTGAAATATGCAAATTATCCATTGTTTTTCCTATGAGCTAAACACACCTCCATATCCACTGGAATGCAATGGTGTGTCAGCTTGTAATTATTACAGAGCCACACTAATCCAACATGCATACAGACTGTTTCTGGCTGATTGATCCTCATCAGTGCATGGCATGGATTAGTGTGGCTCTATGGAGTAGTTACAGACTACCCAGCAAGCTCATGGTGAACCAGAACTTTTCGGAGTGTGTAAGGGGCTACAATGGACCAAAAAGCCCTCCTATGCCTCTTCCCCTTCCATGCGCAGTCAGTAAAGGCTCTATGCAATATTTGGATATCTATACCATATGTGTGAGGCTCACGCTCAGACTCCACCTGCTAGAGAATTGCTATTTTTCAGTGGAATCATAAAAGAAGAACTCCAGTGAAAATAAAGTAATAAAAAAGTGTGTCATTTTTACAATAATTATGTATAAATAAATTAGTCAATGTTTGCCCATTGTAAAATCTTTTAATTCCCGATTTACAGCCTGACATTTATCACATGGTGACATTTTTACTGTTGGCAGGTGATGTAGCTGCTGCAAGCTTTTTTGGCAGTTGGAAACAGCTGTAAACAGCTATTTCCCACAAAGCAACAAGGTTCACAGACAGGAAACTGCCAGGGGTACGTTCTCAGAATTTCTTGTGGGAGGGGTTTCACCACAATATCAGTCATACAGCGCTCCCTTATGGTCTGTTTGTGAAAAGGAATAGATTTCTCATGTAAAAGGAGGTATCAGCTACTGATTGGAATAAAGTTCAATTCTTGGTCAAAGTTTCTCTTTAAAGTGAACCTAAAGGCAACAAAAAAAAAAAAATGAGATTAACTCACCTGGGGCTTCCCCCAGCCCCCTGCAGACAATCCTCCTCCTGGCCCCAATAGCAGCATAGGGGGCGATATACAGGCTGGGAACGCGAACAATCACTCGCGTGCCCATGCCTGTCAGCCCGGTGACGGCCAAACCGGAAGTGTTCGGCGTGTCCTGGGCCATCGGAGCGGGGCTGCGAGAGCACCGATCGTCTGCAGGGGGCTGAGGGAAGCCCCAGGTGAGTTCATCTCTTTTTTTGTTGACTCTAGGTTCTCTTTAAAGAGACATTGAAGCGAGTAAAAAACTCGCTTCTTCTCTTATATTTAGCAGGGGCATCTGTGCCCCTGCTAAACCACCGCTATCCTGCCACACAATGGGGGTCCCTTACCCCCCAATTCCCCCCCTGCAAAATCTACGACCAACTTGGTCGTAGATTTTGCTGCTCCTAGAGGCAGGGGCTAACGGCTGCAGCCCTGCCTCACAGCGCGTCTATCAGCGGTGCATCGCCGCCTCTCCCCCGCCCCTCTCAGTGAAGGAAGACTGAGAGGGGCAGGGGAGAGGCGGAGATACGCACTGACAGACGCGCGTGAGGCAGGACTGCAGCGGTTAGCCCTGTCTCAATGCGGAAGAGATCCCTGGCGAGGACGGAGGGGATTTGGGGGGTAAGGGACCCCCTTTGTGCGGCGCGATAGCGGTGGTTTAGCAGGGGCACATATGCCCCTGCTGAATATAGGAGAAGAAGCGAGTTTTATACTCGCTTCAGATTCTCTTTAAGCACATACGATGGCATGGCTTCAGTAAAATAAAAAAAAAAATAAAAAGAGGAAAAAAGCTAAACACTCAAAAAGGGAACTAACTATCCGTGATGTTTAATAAACAGAAGATAGGGAATAATTACAGGCAGATGGAATGCATGCTCACTGCCCAGAGCTAGGATGAGTAATTTGTTCCGTCAACTCCAAGAGGTGTGTTCTGCTACACTCAATGTATGCACTGAAAATACACAAATAGCCATGGGCTGAAAAAAATGTCCTTTTTACCAAATGGTATTATGACTGTCCAAGGACACTGCTGCTGATTAGAGAAAACTAAACTCAGTCTACAATACAGCGCCTTGCAAAAGTATTAACACCCCCCCCCCCCAAATGTCTACAACCGTGAAGATTTATTATTTGGTTTATTGTGAAGCAGACAACAAATGGGACAAAATAACTGAAAACTTCAGTGTGCATAACTATTGTGGAGCCACCTTTTGTGAAAATTACAGCTGTAGGTCACTTTGGAGAAGTATCTATGCACTTGCCACTGGGATTTTTGCCCCAGGCAAAACTGCTTCAAGTCTTTCATGTTGGTTGTTTTTTGTTTGTGAACAGCAATCTTCAAGTCTGACCACCGATTTTCTTTTGGGTCGAGGTCTGGGCTGTTATTAGGCCATTCCAACACATTTAAAAGGTTTACACAAGGTGTGTGGTGTGTGTGTTTACATACATATTTTGTGTATGTATAGGGGGTTGGTCAAAATAATGGAAACACCTTGAAAATCAACAAAATATATTTTAATATGGTGTATGTCCACCTTTTGCGGCAATTACAACCTCAATTCTCAGAGGTATTGATTCATACAAATTGTGAATTGTTTCCAAAGGAATTTAAGCCCATTATTCAGTTAAAACACCCTCCAGTTCTTTTAGAGACGATGGCGGCAGAAATAGACTTCTTACTTGAATCTCTAATAACGACCATAAATGCTCAGTAAATGTTGAGGTCTGGGGATTATGGTGGCCAGATGAGATGCTCGACTTTATTAGAATGTTCCTCATGCCATTCTTTAACAATTCTAGCTGTATGGATTGGGGCATTATCATCTTGAAAGATGGCATTCCCCTCCGGAAACAGTTCTTGAACCATAGGATGAACTTGGTCGCCCAAAATTCCTAAATAGTCTCGGCTGTTAATTCTTCTATGAAGGGAAATCATTGACCCGGCGGATTTCCAAGAAATAGCACCCCAAATCATCACAGAACCCCCGCCATGTTTTACGGTTGGGAGAAGGCAGTCTGGATCAAATGCTTCTTTCGCTGTCTGCAAACGTACACTCGGCCAGAGGTCAGAAATAAGGTAAACGATGATTCGTCAGAGAAAATGAAATTTTTCCACTCCTCGAGGGACCAATTCTGGTGGTTTCTACACCACTGTAAACGATTTGAAACATTTGTCTTTGAGAGCAGAGGTTTTCTAATTGCAGTTCTTCTGTGGAATCCAGATTTGTGCAGCTCCCGACTAACAGTTTTTGTGGAAACTGGGTTCTGTTGGAGTTCATTCAGCTCTGCAGTGATTTCAGGATTTTGCGAACTTTTTTAAAAATTAGATTTAGAGTCCGACGGTCTCTCTCAGACAACTTCGACTTTCGGCCACAACTGTGCTTTGCTGAGGACGTTATTCCTTCTCTTTCAAAGGCAATCATTACTTTTGAGACGGTACCTCTTAAAATACCAAGCATTTGGGCAGTTTCTGTTACAGTAGCACCTGCCATAAGAGCACCAATAATTTGGCCTTTTTGAAAGTCAAAGATCTGCCATTTTTATAAATTATAACCAACTTTGGTACAAATATCTGTAAAAAATAATTTTAATTAAACAGATCAAATAACAACAAAAAATTAACATATGCCAAGTTTTGATTGCTTAAAACATATTCAAAGATTATGATGCCAAAATGTTAGGCGTTTCCATTATTGTGTCCAACCCCTGTATGTAACATGCACATATATACACACACACATAAATACAGTACACATACGTACAAACACACACACACAGACAGTATAATTTCATTATGGTAAGCTCCAAGGGACCAGGAAAAGTGGTTTACTATATCAGAAGTTAACTAGAAATAGCCCAGCATGCCCTGGTACTTTCTCAGCTGTGCAAAGGAGCCACTCTGTCCTCCCATTGGAGGTACAGTACAAGCACTTGCATATTTGGTGGACTACAAGGTTAAGTATGGCTGCATAGCCAGGCTGGACAAATCACTAGTACAGTATCCAGGGCTCCTTAAAAATTGCAGTCGTTACTGAATAGAGGAAGCCACTCGCATCCTGTAAGTGGCTCCGATACCTCCCTGGGCAGGACTTGCAGCACATGCCCTGCAAAACTTTCTGCTCACACTTGAGCCTATGATTAAGCCTCTCTTCAAAATGCAGCCAATCATGATAAGCCATCTGTAATGTGAGTGGCTCTGATACCTTTGCAGGCAGGACTTGGCACTCTCCTCTCCCCTTAGTTTTGCAGCGAGTAGGCCTGCTCTGATCTGCACTACAAGTGAAAGTAGCCTGTACTGCATTCCACACACTACCTGGAGCATTATTGCCTAAAAGGAAAGAGATACCCGGGAGTGAGTTCAATCCCCTGGGAGGACAATGACAATACTTTTATCGGTGATTGCAAAGTGGAAGTGGTAACACTGCACCCTCTTGTTTATGTTCACATTATTCCTCATTTTCCCCAGGCTGCTTATTTGTACAGTACTGTATATCCAGTGCCGGTGCCATTCTTCTCGTCTTACAAATGTTATCAGGCATGAACTCTCTTGCAACCAGCCTGAACAGAGCAGCTGACCATGGGCTTCACACTGACATATGACACATGCACCTCCCACTGTTTACCATATCTAGAGTCAGCATGCTTAGGGGCCAAAAAACATTTTACTATAACAGAAGTTTTATTAGATCAGGCATTGCTCCCATAGACTTATGATGGAGATTGGCCGGGACCTGGAAAGATGGTTTACCCACATGTTTACTATATCAGTTTATTATAACAAGATTTTTTTCCCTTAGCTTAGATTATTGTGTACAGATCCATCACATAAAGTAAGATTAACCACATAAGGTGCATACACACACCAGACTTTTTCAAACTACAGGTCGGCAGACCCGCCCACGGGGTGGTCATTCTGAGGACAGTTCCACATGAGTACAAGTTGTCGTAGACTAATAAGACTGATTTTGACTGATCCGCTCAGCGGGTGTTTGCGACTGAAAGGACCACAGGCTTACACCCCCCTAGTGATCAGGCCATTTTTTACAAATCAGCACACTGCAGCTTTAACAGTGTGCTGCACAGCAATACAACTTAGCAGACAAATGAGTTTGCCCCCCTTCCTGCCCACCAACAGAGATTTCTGTTGGTGGGCTCTTAACGCTGCTGCAGGATTTGTTTTTGTTTTTTTTCTTAATTTGTAATTTTATTTTTATTAAAATTAGTTGTTTTTTTTTTGGGGGGGGGGGGGGGGGGGGTGTTGGCCCTATCCTCTCCCTCCCCTCGATGGCTAATCAGGGCGATCCTCTCTCAGAGGCATCAGCCTATGAGAGGGGATCGCGGTCGGAGCCGCTCCAGGGGACAACCAGGTAACGATTTTACAGCAATTTTACCTCGATTTTAATGCAAATCAATGGGAGAGTTTTATTTTTAAAAGCCCTCAGAAAACTCAGGGCCAAAAAGCACTCAGAAAAGCACGTAGGCCCCATTCACACTGCACACGTTTCCAGCCGCGTTTTGGAAATGCGTGCAGGTGGCCGACACGCACGACATCAGACAGAGCATAGAGTGCACTGTCTGATGTTCACACTGCATGCGTTCCGGACCTGTGCGGTCCGGACAGGCAGCAAACTCAGACACGTGCATATTGCAGTCCCTGTAACACCTTGGAATAACTGTTTTACATGCTTAAAAAGTAACCTGCCCTTTTTTATGCAACAGCTGAGTTTTAGATTAAACCCTTGTCCTGGATTCTCCATCCAATAATATCTGAGTGTAAGAAAAACTCACTAAGCCAGTCTGGACAATGCAGCCTCTACTCATCTACAGGTCACTGAACCCTCCTCCCTGTGCAACACTAATCTTGTAATTTATTCTTCAACTTACCACAGACTCAACTTTCTTCCAGATATCAAATTGCAACACTGCGACAATGCTCTTCCTACTAATGTAACATTCACAGACAGGTTTCCATCATTTGACAAACCACAGCCTGCCCACAGCACCAGGCACAGCCAACCAAGACTTAGCCATTTTCAGTCTTCATTAATGTACAAAACTAATATGAACCTGCAAGGATGGAAAATGTGGGATAGGGAATTGCCAAAACTGTTTTTAAATTTAAGTGTGTGGCCTGGCCAAACTATCGGGGCATGGTATAGTTTGGCATTGGTGTGTCCAATAAGAGAGGCCTCATTTGACCTCTACCCCACACCGACTGTTGTCTCATGTCCAATACAGCCATTCTGCCCAGTCACCTACCTAGCACCATGCAGCCATTGTAACCCAACCACGGCTGCCACTTTTCCCAGTACCCTAACATATTTCCCCAGTGTCAGCGGCATGCAGCATGTCTCCTTCCTGCTCTCACAGGTGGATAAGGCTGTGCCAACTACAGCATGCTCCTCCACTTGCACTCACCTTTGGGAGATGAGTCAGCAAAGTGGGCAGAAAGCCAGCTCATACCCAGCAACTTCCCACCTATGATTTGCTACAGCAATACTATCTACCTGTCACACAGCCACAATCAGATAGGTAACAATGGCTTGCCAACCCCTGACCTAGCTTTTGCAGTCACTGGAAAATTATGTTTTAATAGATTGCAGTTTTGCTAACAATACAAAGAAGGGATGAGCAAAAATGTTCATAACCTGCATCTCTCCATTGGCCCAGGGAGGTTATCAAAGTTAGCTAATCAAAACTTCAAGTTGATAGTCAATCAGCTACTTTCATTGGTTTGGATTTCTTTCCCCTCTTGGGACAATGAAATCTGTATGTTAGAATTATTTGCTCATTGCTAGTCCAAAGATCAGCACTCATCTCCATCTGTATATGTCCTAAAGCATTATACTGTCAGACTTCTATCATCCTAAATTATTGCGGTGATCCCCATCTTCTACATTATCCCATACTAAATCTTTTTATGGCATTGCTCCCAGCAGCATGTACCAAGAGGCATCCCACCTCTCTTTTTCCTTGAGGCCGGTTTCACACAGAATTTCTGCAGCTGCGGTGCGCTGCTGCCCGAGTACGCAGTAATCCCCACCTGGCAGCAGGCCAAGCAGGACGTGACGTTCACTTCCTGAGGCCGAATCAATTATGTGTGTGGAAGTGTATTGCTAAAATATGGTTCCGCGCATGTGCGGTGCGTAAAACTTGCGGCAATCTTTAAAACATGCAGATCGCCATAGACTTACGATCCGCCGCACATCACCCCAGAGGCCGCACGGTAACATTGGATTGCGCTCCCGAGTTGTGATGTGCGGCGGATCGTAAGTCTATGGCGATCTGCATGTTTTAAAGATTGCCGCAAGTTTTACGCACCGCACATGCGCGGAACCATATTTTAGCAATACACTTCCACACACATAATTGATTCAGCCTCAGGAAGTGAACGTCACGTCCTGCTTGGCCTGCTGCCAGGTGGGGATTACTGCGTACTCGGGCAGCAGCGCACCGCAGCTGCAGAAATTCCCACACCGTGTCATATGTAGTGTAATACACCCTATAGACTTTCATTGCCCTAGCGTTAGGCTGCAGTAAAATGCCGAAACACGCCAGTGTGAAAGGTCCCCGATTGTACTATACACACTGCATTATGATTTGAGCATGCGTGTCTGTACAGGGATCCCTACACAGTACAGATGGTCAAAGAGATGCTACGAATTTCAAGTTTACACAGAATTCATGCAGCTTATCAAATGCATGCAGCAGCTTAAAAGCCATTTTTATCCACCAAAGACAATTCCTAGGGGATTCTTTGGGGCAGCTTTGGGGGTGGCGTAGTGGTTAGCGCTCTTGCCTTGCAGCGCTGGGTTCCCGGTTCGAATCCCAGCCAGGTCAACATTTGCAAGGAGTTTGAATGTTCTCCCCGTGTCTATGTGGGTTTCCTCTGGGCACTCCAGTTTCCGCCAACATCCCAAAAATGACACAGACAAGTTAATTGGCTTCCACCTAAATTGGCCCTACATTATAATATGTGCACTACACGATATAGACATATGACTATGGTAGGGACTGGGGTTGTGAGCCCCTCTGAGGGACAGTTAGTGACAAGACAATATACTCTGTACAGTGCTGCGTAATATGTCAGCGCTATATAATTAAATAAATAATTTGAATATATATGTAGCAATAAATCAAACCATATAAAGAAGAAACTGTTGGGTCGACCGCTACAGAGAAAATGTGATTCACATGTTAATTATAACATGGAAAAAATTGGTCCTTTGTTGCTCGCATAGGTCAGTAAGTCATATCCTTCAGTTTCACCTGCTCTGCATACATTGACCATCACTAAACAGCAGTTGGGAGGATTATCATAGTTTGTCAATGAAGACGGAGGAAGTCACCTCTTCTGGCACATTAAAAGGATACATTCACGCTACATAAAAAAAAAAAAAAAAAAAAAAAAAAAAATCAAAATCCACTTACCTGCGGCTTCCTCCAGCCCCTGGTGTCCTCCGCTGCAGATGGTTCACGTGGTCTAGCTGATGTGATCAGGTCTGTACAGCGCAGGCGCAGTAGTTCTGCGCCTGCGTAGTACAGACCTGATAACTTCAGCAAGACGACGTGACCTGCGCGGTGAACCTGGCGAGGTCGGCTTCTGCAGCGGAGAAGACCGGAAGCCACCTGAGCTGCGGGCAGGGCACAGAATGGCTGCCAGGGGCTGGAGGAAGCCCCAGGTAAGTTTTTTTATTTAGCTTGGACCTTCCCTTTAAAGCGGAACTGTAGATTCAAATTAAACATTGTTTCACTTACCTGGGGCTTCTGCAAGCCCCCATCAGCTATCCGGTCCCGCGCCAAGTCTCCACGAGTCTCCGTTCCCCCGCCGCCGCTCCGTTTTGTACCTCGACTTGTAAGTCGATGCCAGCGCAGCCCTGCCAAGCGTATCCTTTCTTCGCGTTCCCCTCTGCAATAGCGAGGAACGCGAAGAAAGGATACACGTGGCCAGAGCCGCGCAGGTGCAGTGGCCCGGCGCGAAACCGAATATAGCTGGCGGCGGGAGAACGGAGGCTCGTCAAAGAGCGGCGCAGGACAGGACGGCTGCTGGGGGCTTGGGGAAGCCCCAGGTAAGTGAAACAATGAGTTTAATTTGAATCTACAGTTCCACTTTAAAGCAAATCTAAGTGGTATAGAACCATGGTCCAGAGTCTTCCCAGATCCTCCTCAAGTCCATAGCTGCTGCCAAAGGCCCTCTTCTTCTAGTGGCTGTGCTTCAGTCCAACTACGAGCTTTTCCATACTGGGTATGTGTGAGAAAGCTCCACACATGCCCAGTAGAAGGCACTTGCGCACCGAGGAAAAAAAAAAAGCTGTGCACAAGCATCTTTGCTCTAATGGACATTTGCAGACCTTACTCGCACATGCTCAGTTCAGAGAGGCTCCTACTTGGACAGGAGAGTGGCCACGAACACATAGGTCTTCAAAAATGTTTAGAAGGATCCAGCATTTGCATGGTGGGCGCCAGGAGGATTCAGCAACCTACTACTGATGTAAGTAATATAATCATTTAACATTTTGTTTACTTTAAAAAAGTTTTTTTTGCCAGCAGATACTCCCCATTAAAGGGACACTTAAGTCAAAAACAAAAAATGAGTTTTACTCACCTGGGGCTTCCAATAGCCTCCTGCAGCTCTCCGGTGCCCTCGCCGTCTCCCTCCGATCCTCCTGGCCCCGCCGGCAGCCACTTCCTGTTTCGGTGACAGGAGCTGACAGGCTGGGGACGCGAGTGATTCTTCGCGTTCCTGGCCACAATAGCGCCATCTATGCTGCTATAGCATATATCATATACCATATAGCAGCATAGAGGGTGCTAATGTGTCTGGGAACGCGAAGAATCACTCGCGTTCCCAGCCTGTCAGCTCCTGTCACCAAAACAGGAAGTGGCTGCCGGTGGGGCCAGGAGGATCGGAGGGAGACGGCGAGGGCACCGGACAGCTGCAGGGGGCTATTGGAAGCCCTAGGTGAGTAAAACTCATTTTTTTTGTTTGACTTAAGTGTCCCTTTAAGGTTATTAGGGCAACAACTGTGTTGGTAAGCGAGATGTGAGGTGCCTCAGAGGTCTGTCCTCTCTCACCTGTCCAACCTTCCACTATCTGCTACCCCCACTGCGTTTATAACCCAACATTCTGCTATCTCCTATCCTGTTCACTTGTCCTACTCACCTTTAGGCAGGGTTCACACTTATTGCAAAAAACTTAAAGTTTGTCACAACCTTTTTTTTTTTTAACGTTAAAATTTGTGTTCGTATGCAAACTTTCCTGCACAATTTTTTAGCGCAGGTAGTGAAAGTCAATGGGAATTTACATGCAATGTGCAAATTTATGCAGCAAGTAGGAGGTTTCTTTGCACATGCACAATGCAGATTTAGGCAGAAGTTCAGTTCGTAACTGACTTTTTGCGGTGAACGCATTTTTTACACAATGGCAAAATGCATGTGAATTTTAAAAAGTGAACCCTGCCTTACAATCTGCTAACCATTATTCTGATCACCTGTCCTACCCAATACAAGTGTCTGCTAACCCCCAGCTAGGACACCTGCCCTAACCACCCCTATTGTCTTCTCTGCCCCAAGAAAGCCACTTGTCCAGCCCACCACTCAGGTCACCTGTCCTACCGCGTTCCCACTCTCTGCCAACCCCATCCTGGTCAATACAACAACCTCTTCCTTATGACTTTCCTCCCTGGCCCAGAGAAGCAACATCAGGCAGTTTCTTGCAGCTAGGTATCTATGTTGAAAGCTAACATGTGGATTTGCAAACACTGCCACTGGGCTGTTTTACATTGCAACTAATAGGAACTTGGTGGCTGGCCAGTGGGAGGTGGAACCACCCAACAAATGCGCAAATTCAATCACCTATGCGAATGAGGCCTGTCTCCTGACCTGTTTTAGGTAATCTAAACAAATACTTTGCCATAACCTCAAGCATTTACTATACCTTTGAATTAACCATAAACTAATTATAGGCCCTGAGGCCTGTGTATTGGTTGCAGTGTGGGTTGTACATAGGAGGTAACTTGTTTCCCCCTATTCCTTTAAGCCCCATATACACACTCAACAGCAGTCTTTAAAGGGATACTGTAGGGGGGTCGGGGGAAAATGAGCTGAACTTACCCGGGGCTTCTAACGGTCACCCGCAGACATCCTGTGCCCGCGCAGCCACTCACTGATGCTCCGGCCCCGCCTCCAGTTCACTTCCGGAATTTCTGACTTTAAAGTCAGAAAACCACTGCGCCTGCGTTGCCATGTCCTCGCTCCCGCTGATGTCACCAGGAGTGTACTGCGCAGACACAGACCATACTGGGCCTGCGCTGTGCGCTCTTGATGACATCAGCGGGAGCGAGGACATGGCAACGCAGGCGCAGTGGTTTTCTGACTTTAAAGTCAGAAATTCCAGAAGTGAACTGGAGGCGGGGCCGGAGCATCAGTGAGTGGCTGCGCGGGCACAGGATGTCTGCGGGGGACCGTTAGAAGCCCCGGGTAAGTTCAACTCATTTTCCCCTGACCCCCCTACAGTATCCCTTTAAAGGCCCATCTACACGATACGATTCTTTGTGTGATTCGATTACGATTCTATTTACGATCCGATTAAATCTGACTTATCCGATGGGGATTAGATTTGCCATTGTTTTGCAATATCTTGCTATTGTTCAAGCAGCTGATAAAACTGGTAAGAAGTCAATCCAAATGTTGAATTGATTTCTTATCAGCTGCTTGAACAATAGCAAGAGATGCTTTTTAGGTGTTTCACAAGAAAAGTTGTGAGAACCTAAATAATGCTGGGAAAACACGTTAAGTTTTTACTTTAGATAGATGGGTTCGATAGATAAATTCCAACCTGTCGGATCTGGTCGATTCTACTTTCATTTCGATTCTCCTCATTCAAGTGAATGTAATTGATAAGAAAAGATAAGGAATCGAGAGTAGAATCTATCGAAAGCGAAAACGACTGCAAAAACGAACGCAAAAACGCATCGTGTATTCCCGCCATAAGGGTCCGTTTCCACTAGCCACCCCGTGTGGCTGGGAGACGCGCGGCAGCACTTCCGGGTCTGCAGGTACGTAGACGAATCCCAGAAGCCGTGCCATGCACGGCTATGGGATTCACTACCTCCCGTGCAAAAACTGTGGGCAATGCCGGCTAAATCGCTAGGGCAAGCGTTTCGGCCGGCGGCGCCATTATTTCCTATGGTTTCCTCGAGCGATTTGCCTGCGGGGTGTGTGTGCAGATTGTAAGCTTGGGCAGGGCTCTCTCACCATTTTGTGTCTTGGAAGTTATTATACATTTTATTCATCATGTTACTGTTCTCACTGTAATTACCAATTCTGTATTTTGTTACCAAATCTGTTTTTTGTATATTGGTGTATACCATTGTCTGTATTATTATTTACCCCAACTCCTTCCTGTCTGGCAGAACACAAAGGGTAGCCTTAGGACCCTTCCTCTCCAACCCTGTACCATTAAAATATGGTGTACCTCAGGGCGCAATATTATCCCCTTTACTTTTCACCATATACATGCTGCCACTTGGAGAAATCATACAAAAACATGGCCTGACATATCATTGCTATGCTGATGACACCCAGCTATATTTGTCATTCAAACCTGGCATCACAGACCCTACTCCACAAATAAACGCATGCTTAGCTGAGCTTCAGGAGTGGATGAATAACAATTGGCTAAAACTTAATGCTGACAAAACTGAGGTTCTTGTTATCGAGGGCCAGGGCTCAACAGCAAAGCAACCCCAGTCTCAACCAACACCGCTAAGGATAGGGAGCTCAGACCTGAACAACTCAGACTGTGTGTGCAGCCTGAGCCTGGGAGTACTGATTGATGGGAAATTAAGCTTCAGGAATCAAATCTCAGCTGTTGTGAAACATTCCTTCTTTCATCTAAGGAATATTGCAAGGATTAAACACCTAATTCCTCCAGAGGATCTTCCAACCCTAGTTCATGCTTTTGTCACATCAAGGTTAGA
Source organism: Hyperolius riggenbachi (assembly GCF_040937935.1). Taxonomy (NCBI): domain Eukaryota; kingdom Metazoa; phylum Chordata; class Amphibia; order Anura; family Hyperoliidae; genus Hyperolius; species Hyperolius riggenbachi. The sequence continues at coordinate 212,395,803 of NC_090651.1, read as the reverse complement.
CTACTGCAACGTCCTCTACACAGGCCTGCATAAGAAAGACTTAAGCTGAGTACACACGTACGATAACGATCGTTCGAAAACGAATGATAACGACAATCGGACCGATAATCGTGCGTTCCAAATTTTCCAACGATCGTTTTTTTGGACGATAACGACCGTTATCGTTCAATCCGACCGATCCAACCCGGCGGATTTTTTCTAAAGATAATCGTTCAATCGTTGCAGTGTGTACAAAGATCGTCCGATAATGATTATCTGTGGAGTAGTACGCATGTTCTTATTGCCTGTCATAACGTCACTTCCGTTTGCGCACGCATTTTTTTATCGTTCGTCGTTCAGTACTTTATACTTATATCGTTCATGTGTGTACACAATCGTTCATTAAGAACGATCTTTTCGGTCTAATTTGAATATCGTGTAAACGTCACGAATCGTTCGTAACGAACGATCTTTATCGGACGTGTATACGAACCTTTACACCGCCTGCAATTAGTACAGAATGCCGCCGCAAGGCTGTTAACGAGCCAACCCCGTTCATTGCCACATAACACCAACCCTGTGCTCACTCCACTGGCTACCGATAAAATGGAGAATTCTGTTTAAGATTGGCTTACTGACATTCAAATCCTTGCACAATCTGGGCCCTGGACACCTGAAGGACTTGTTGCAACTGCATCACACCCCCCACAATCTTAGATCAAAAGGACGTAACACCTTGGTCACCCCCAGAGTCCACCTCAAAACCTTTGGAGACAGAGCCTTTTGTCATGCTGCCCCTACACTTTGGAACTCCCTGCCACACCCAATCAGGACAGCTCCATCCCTGGAAGCATTTAAGTCTAAACTGAAAACCTACCTCTTCAGTCTGGCATTCATGAACATCTGACTATCTCCTCTGTAACACAACCCAGACTGCAACCCTGTATTAATCTGAGACACAACTATGCGCTTTGAGTCCTATGGGAGAAAAGCGCTTTACAAATGTTATTGTATTGTTTCCTTGTACAGTGCCACGGAATATGTTGGTGCTTTATAAATTATTAATAATAATAATAATAATAATAATAATAATAATAGTGTACACAACTATGACAAGGGCTAATATTGCGGGTCCACTGTCTGTGCTGTGGTGCAGGAGACAGCAGAACAATTCAAAGTTATAATTATGTACTAGGACTTGTCTGTGGACATTAGATAGTAAGCTCCTTTGATAAAGTTTTACAAGACAAGATGGTTTATATGCACAATGCTACAAATGTAATGTCAAGGTATAATTTTTACACTTAAAACGTTACACACTCACATCATTCAGGCATATTGTCAATATTGTATTTGCCCATTACATTGTAGCCCTGAAAACAGGTTTTGCTGAAAGGAAAGGAAACTGCAGATTTCTGCCTGCATGACTGGAAAAGTTACTACCAAAAACGACTCATTCTGGCAGAGGAGAGAATCTTCAATCCTGAAACTGGAAGTAACATGTCACATGACATTAGTCATATAAAATTAGCAGGAAATTGGAACTACAGGTCTTGAATGAAATCTGTCCACCAAGACAAATTCTGTACCAGGAATACTAGGGGAGTGTCTACAAATTACAAAACCCAATAAGCATTCACTTTAAATAAATACACAGCCAGGCCATTGCTGATTCATCAGCTACCATACTAGGACATGTAGTTCTACATGAACTACTGTAGGTGAAGTCAGCATGTGTCATCCAGCCTACGGAATATCCACCATTGCACAGTCATACAAGATTAAATAAGCAACATTACTCTGCAGGACCAGGTAACTGGGAAAAACAATTAAAGTGGACAATTAACGGACAAGAGAGAAAATTTGGAGAACTGCACCCTGGATGTATTTAAACGCCTTAGCCTGTCTAATTTCCCCTCATCTGTGTCTAATCACAAGTTGTATTTTTACCTCTCCTGTGACACCTGCCACGGCAGATAAGCCAATCTGAAAGCACAGGATGTTAATAATATGCCTGCTTCCATAAAAGCAGGAAGTAGAAACACTGGAGTTTTATTTTAGGATTTGTATAAGCTGTAACAAAGAAACTTTTTTCTTTAAAGGTTTTTATGCTGTTGTGTATCTTACAGAGCAGATGGGAAGTTCTGAATTCAGTCCTGCTTTAAAACACTATGGTAGGGGAAGTTATTCTAGACAACACAAATTCTGCTCAATAATAAGAAAATTATTATAGCTCCAGCAAATTGAAAACTCATCTTGCAACTCCATACACATCCTGGTATCGATATTAATATATCCACAATATAGATCTACACAGTGCAGTGTATGAGATATCTCTAGTTTAGTCAGGGCTTATATTAGCAGTTTCTATAGATAACCTAATTATAGATAAAGTGTCCTTATTGAATAGCAAAACCAACAAATCAGGCTAAGCCAAACATAGTAGAGAGATTTTACAGATAACCTTAAAAAAACAAAAACAAAAAACAAGCTACAGCTTCCTATGCCAACAGCTTCCATTTCCATTAATCATTACAGAACACACATCTTATATGAAATTCCTGCTGGAAATTCTCAGCAAAGAATCACCCAAGCAATCAGATAAATGTGCTGGGTTTAACAGAAAATAAACCTCAATGTCCGAAATCAACAGTGAACAATTCTAATGGTGTCCATATATGGTACAATTTATTTTCATCCAATCTTACCATTTCTATGTAGTATAAGGGTAAATTAAGTAAATATACTGAAGGAATAATTTTGGCAATTTAGGCTTATGTTACATAGAAATGGTAAGATTGGATGAAAAAAAATTGTACCATGTATGGGCACCATAATGGTGATCATTTGACAACAATTTAGTCGATCAGAAAAATACTTTTTTTATAACTGGTTGTGAAGGATAGAAATAGAATGTACAACTCACTGGAGTCACTGCAACAATTTTTTTTAAATTTCCGATTGCATTTATCTGTTCACTCCTGTCGATTCTTTGCTTAAAATTGTACCGTTAGTGGGCACCTGAAAAGTCGGGTCCCATGAACTGGCGCCAGAACATGTACACACAGTATATAATATGCCCTCAATATAAAAACTAAACTTTACACTATGTACCTTCTGTGTATAGACATGTATATACAATAAAATAATGATTTGACATTACATAAGCATGTCCAGTCACATAAAGTTCAATGTAAGTGGCAGCATTGGACTCACCTGAGGTCGGTTGTTATACTTTATATCGGAAGAATCTGAGCCCTTCATGATGTCCTAATGTCCCGAGGGGCACCTAACGTGACCCTATAATCCGAAGGTCCTGATGTCCTCCCTCCCTGTGGAGGGAAGTGCTGAACAATCCTCTGTCACCCGCTGTGTGCCCCCTGGGGTGTCTCCTGTGCCTCTTTCTGGGTAGTTCCCGGTGTCGTAGCACTTTTGGTGTCCCTCTGGTGTGACACTGATCACAGCTCGGATCTCCTCCTCAGTCGCACACAGTGAGCCAGCTCTCTTCCTGCTCCGAATTGTCAGGTAGAAGTTCCAGGTGTGGTCAGAGCAGTTCTCACGAGATCTTGGGTATCCTCGCCCCTTCCAGGTGAGCGCCGAGACAATACCAGCCTGAAACCGAGAGAGCAGTGAAACCTGATGCTTCCGTCATACACCTTCCCCCACACTCCTCCTACCAATACCACCCCCCCTCCCTACGGGTGAGGCTGGACGATCACCGGGAAACTCTATCGCCCGTTATATTAGCACTAGTTCCCTGCACAGCAGCAGTGGCTATACTAGATCTCCCGCAGACCTGCACATGTATCGGGGTGCAGAAGTGTTTCATCTCAGCTTACTTATCAGAGAGCAGTCAGTGGGAAAACACACTCAGCAGCCAGTGGCGTAGCTAAGGAGCTTTGGGCCCCGATGCGAGTTTTACATGGGGCCCCCCAAGCACTCTATACATAACAATTGATACGGCGCACCAAAACCTGCCAATGGCAACTACAGTGTCAGAGGTGCAAGAAGGGGATGGGGAACAGTTTGTTAATGATTACCAATATTAAAAGTATCTATAGAAGTGATTATTATGAGCACAGTACCAATAGGGAGCTAATACTGTAGTTGTGGGAGGGCCCCTTGGGGCCCCTCTGACCCAAGGGCCCCGATGCGGTCGCTACCGCTGCACCCCCTATTGCTACGCCCCTGTCAGCAGCAACATCCAACAGGGAATCCTGGCTGCCTCAGTCACTTCCTGACTCTCGGTATACACGCCCTGTTTCCCTGCAAATAAGCCCCAGCATGAATTTTCACTAGTTTTGAGGGTGCTTAAAATAAAAGCCCTAATGCCCCCTTCAAGTCCTAGTTACAGTACATAAAAAGTCATCAATTGAAAGTGTACCTGAGATGGGGAACAAGTTCCTTTTTTTCTTACTTGGGTCTTCTTTCAGCTCATAGCTTGACAGGTGCATTGGTTTCCTCCCCATGACAGGTCTACTCTAGTTATATTTTGTGGAGCTACAGTATACTACCTAGTCTAAGCTGGTAGGGTCAATGGGTAGGGTAGTATTGTAAAAATAGTTATTGGGTTGTACCAGTGGCATAGCTAGAGATCATGGGGCCCCATAGCAAAATTTTCATGGGGCCCTTAGATGAAGCCACTCTTAAGCAATGCCACCTGTCCCTACCCTATGGATATGACATAATTGGGCAATTAACATTTCTATGCAATTAACACTGCTGCACATAGTTCATAGGCACTGAGAAAAAGTCAGAGGTTGGCCTGCTACAAAGCTACATACAAGATATATACTTGTCCACATCGCATAACATATAAAGTTTACAAGCCGTCCATGCATCCTCTTGCGGCTTCCATCAGCTGTGTAGTAAAGTCCACCATAGGTTGCGTGTATCCTAGCTCATCCCTACGCGTTTCGTCATGGGGCGTGAGTGGCTCATCAGGGGATGGATGCATGTGCTCACAACTGTTCATTTATAGTTCATGTCCCTCCCTGCCTGCATGTCAAGATAGGGCTTGTGTGTGCGTCACACAGCCCATAATGCTTTTTTAAACAAACTGACCGCAAAGAGTATATCCCGGTAGAAAGTTGCCACCACCTGGCGAGGATTAGAGGTATCCCAAAAGGCCAAATGATCAGGGTCTGCAGAAACTGCACGGAGGTGGATGATTACAACAGTCAAGTGAGTATTATCAAGAATAGATTTATGCAGAAAGGCTACCAAGAACCTGAACTGGATAGAACGGTGGCGATTGTCAAGGATATGGACAGGAACAGGTTACTTGAGGATAGAAGGCTTGAGGATGGCCCAAATAATGAGTTTGGTACAGCGTTCATATCTGATTTCTCTATCCAATATAGACAAGTGGAAAGAATCTTAAAAAAACACTGGCAGGTACTCATGACGGATCAGGCACTATGTAGTGCATTACCCCATAACCCTAAATTCATCTATCGCCAAGCACCTAATCTATGGGATAAGCTGCTACCATGTTGTGTTGACCCGCCTTCAATACCTAAGTTGGTTGGATGGCAGAGGTCGGGTTTCTTCCCTTGTGGTGCCTGCATGGGTTGTGAGTGGGGGGTAGCTAAAAAGACAAATAAGTTCATCTCGTTTAGTACAGGTAGGGAGTACGAGATGAGACCTTTCATGACCTGTGGAACTCACCATGTAGTATATTTGATCTGGTGTAGATTTAATAAATTGTTTTATACTATGGGAAGCATTTTTCTGATCATAGGTTTTTACTTGGAGGCAATGGCTGCCTATGAATGCATTTGAACAAGCATCTTGCGGGTAAGCAGGCACTCTGAGGGGGGTGATTGGCTCTCATCTTACTACTCAGGTGGTGGCACCTATTCCTTGAAGTGTGTGAACACTAAAGCTACGTACACACATGCGACAATGATCGTTCGTTGTCAACGACGAACGAACTTTTAATTGATGAAAGAACGACCTAAGCAAAGTTAGTTTTAAAAGGTGTGTAACGATCTGATCGTTAGAACGAACGTTACATCACGTAAAAGCAACTATTGCGCCTGCGCATAAAAATGAAAGTTCCATCGAGAAATAGTGAAATGCGCATGTCAAGCCTAGTACGAACGACCGTTTCCAACGATGTACTACTTTTGCAAACGATCGTCGTTGGAAAAAATCCGCCAAGCTAGATCGTTCGTTTTTAACGATCTAGCTCGTCCGTCTTTAGACTTGATGGTCGTTGGCTGCTTTTTTTCAAACGATCGTCGTTTGAAACGATCGGGGAACGATCGTTTCAAACGACTATAGTCGCATGTGTGTACGCACCTTAAGGGTGAACGTTGTGCGTACGATACACCCTATGTTTTTGCATTTTGTTTATGCTTCCCTTACATATGCTTCACTGGATGATAATGAGAAGCGAAACTGAGATCCCTTTCTACTGTAATTGCAGTGGCATAGCTAAGGAGCTATGGGCCCCGGTGCAAGTTTTACATGGGGCCCCCCAAGCACTCTATATATAACAATTGATATGGCTTACCAAAACCTGCCAATGGCAACTACAGTGTCAAAAATGCAAGAAGGGGATGGGGAACAGTTTGTTAAGGATTACTACTATTCAAAGCATCTATAGAAGTGATTATTACAAGCACAGCAGAGAGCTAATACTGTGATAGAGAGTGGACTCTTCGGGCCCCTCTGGCCCAATGGCCCCGATGCAGTCTCTACCTCTGCACCCCCATTGCTACGCCACTGCATATTTGTGTTTTTGACATATTGAAAAGTGAAAACAATAATTTATAAAATTCTACAATGTTTTTTTTCTGAAATGTTAAGACAGCAGGTGTCAGCCAGGCTGGCAGCAGGACTGCCTGCCATTCCTAGTGGTGGTGCCACCAATTCCACTGCAGAGCCACACAATGGAGACTTGCAAGCAATGAAATGCAGGCTACCTGAAACTCCATGAGGCTTTGTTCACATCTAAAATCGAAATTGCTAACGGCACCGATTTTTGATTTTTTTTACGCCTTTTTTCTCCCCTCTGTGCTTAGCTGCGTGCTGTGATTTTGTATAAAGCGCTTTTTAAAGCGCTTTTGCAGAGCGCAAGTCAGGAAGTGAACTATTTGACCCGGAAAAGAATAAACACAATGTATTCATTCTTTAAAAAGCGCTGGGGAAATCGCTATACAAAGCGTTTTTTCAAGCGCTTAGCGATTTCCCTATGCCTCCCAACATTCAGAAAATGGAACAGGCAGCGCTTTGCTGAATGGATCAGAAACGAACCGCTCAGATGTGAACAATCTCATAGGGAATCATTGCACAAGCTTTTTAGGGCGATTTTCAAAATCGGTGGCGCAAAAACCGTGCAGCATTCAATGCTGTCCCTTCAGCTAAGTTAAAAGCTGGGATCTTTGTTACAAGAATAAAGTCTCTTGTGTAGTCACATACACCGCGTAGAGGTAGCCCAGTGTCGTATGTGTCCTAACTCTGGCCCTGTAACATGCATAGCACAAACATGCGCGCATTCAGCGCATCAAACTTATCTAAGGAATAGAAGCACCCTATTACATCTGCAAGTATTTAAATGTCCTAGCTGGAGGTGAGGAGCCTGGATTTTGTGTGTTTTTTTTTTAAATGTATTTGATTCTTGTGGCTAGGATTTTATCTAGTGCTCTCCCTCTTCCCCTATTAGTGATCTTAGCACATACAGTGGTTTGCAAAAGTATTCGGCCCCCTTGAAGCTTTCCACATTTTGTCATATTACTGCCACAAACATGAATCAAGTTTATTAGAATTCCACGTGATAGACCAATACACGTGAGAAGTGGAACAAAAATCATACATGATTCTAAACATTTTTTACAAATCAATAACTGCAAAGGCGGGTGTGCGTAATTACTCAGCCCCCTTTGGTCTGAGTGCAGTCAGTTGCCCATAGACATTGCCTGATGAGTGCTAATGACTAAATAGAGTGCACCTGTGTGTAATCTGATGTCAGTACAAATATAGCTGCTCTGTGACGGCCTCAGAGGTTGTCTAAAAGAATATTGGGAGCAAGAACACCATGAAGTCCAAAGAACACACCAGACAGGTCAGGGATAAAGTTATTGAGAAATTTAAAGCAGGCTTAAGCTACAAAAATATTTCCAAAGCCTTGAACATTCCACGGAGCACTGTTCAAGCGATCATTCAGAAATGGAAGGAGTATGGCACAACTGTAAACCTACCAAGACAAGGCCGTCCACCTAAACTCACAGGCCGAACAAGGAGATCGCTGATCAGAAATGCAGTCAAGAGGCCCATGGTGACTCTGGACGAGCTGCAGAGATCTACAGCTCAGGTGGGGGAATCTGACCATAGGACAACTATTAGTTGTGCACTGCACAAAGTTGGCCTTTATGGAGGAGTGGCAAGAAGAAAGCCATTGTTAACAGAAATGCACAAGAAGTCCCGTTTGCAGTTTGACACAAGCCATGTGGGGGACACAGCAAACATGTGGAAGAAGGTGCTCTGGTCAGAGTGGAACTTTTTGGCCAAAATGCAAAATGCTATGTGTGGAGGAAAACTAACACTGCACATCACTCTGAGCACACCATCCCCACTGTCAAATATGGTGGTGGCAGCATCATGCTCTGGGGGTGCTTCTCTTCAGCAGGGACAGGGAAGCTGGTCAGAGTTGATGGGAAGATGGATGGAGCCAAATACAGGGCAAACTTGAAAGAAAACCTCTTGGAGTCTGCAAAAGACTTGAGACTGGGGCGGATGTTCACCTTCCAGCAGGACAATGACCCTAAACATATAGCCAGGGCAATAATGGAATGGTTTAAAACAAAACCTATCCATGTGTTAGAATGGCCCAGTCAAAGTTCAGATCTAAATCCAATCAAAAATCTGTGTCAAGATCTGAAAACTGCTATTCACAAACGCTGTCCATCTAATCTGACTGAGCTGGAGCTGTTTTGCAAAAAAGAATGGGCAAGGATTTCAGTCTCTAGATGTGCAAAGCTGGTAGAGACATACCCTAAAAGACTGTCAGCTGTAATTGCAGCAAAAGGTGGTTCTACAAAGTATTGACTAAGGGGGCTGAATAATTACGCACACCCCACTTTGAAGTTATTGTTTTTTTTTAAATGTTTGGAATCATGTATGATTTTCGTTCCACTTCCCACGTGTACACCACTTTGTATATCACATGGAATTCCAATAAAATTGATTCATGTTTGTGGCAGTAATATGACAAAATGTGGAAAACTTCAAGGAGGCCGAATACTTTTGCAAACCACTGTATATGATGGGGTATGTATATATATATATATATATATATATATATATATATTATACACAAAGTAAATATATAGTGTGTACACACACACACACACACACACACAATAATCTACCTATGTACAATTTTAAGGGCACACTTGTATATACAGAATGGAAAATGTAGTGGGGTCGAGATCTACCGTGAAGTCCTTTGCGATCTACAGTTAGATCGCGATCTACCCAATGGGCACCCCTGATATACACAATTATATAGTGTTTTTTGAAGGTAAGGGGTGGGCGGTGCATCCTCCAAAGTTTGCTTCAGACAGCAGAAAGTCTATAATCATCCCTGGCAATAACAAAACAGTAATATTGCTCTGCGGCTGCTGCCCCCTTCCAGAGTCCCAGCTCCTCCCTGACTCCCTCCTGTGTGTGATGATGGAAGAGGGTGAGGAATTTGGACAGCAAAAATATTGCAGTAACATTGCTCTGTGGCTGTTGCCTCCTTCCAGTCCCCCCTTGACTAACTCCTGTGTGTGAGACGATACAACAGGGGCGAAGTTTGGACAGCAATAAATTAGTAGTAATATTGCTCTGTGGCTGTTCCCTCCTTCCAGCTCCCTCTTGACTACCTCCTGTGTGTGATGATACAACGGGGACGGAGTTTAGACATCAATACATTTGTAGTAATATTGCTCTGTTGCTGCTTCCACCTCCTCCCTGACTCCCTACTGTGTGTGATGATGGTATAGAGTGAGGAGTTTAGACAGCAACTAAAAATCTGGACAGTTCAATAATATTTCACTGTCAACAAAAAACTGCAAAACCTGACCAGGCAAGTTCTTCTAATGTTTTTGCCAAAATTTGTGCATGGCTGCGTATTGCAAATCTGCTGTCATGTGCATTAAAATTCTTGAGTTTTTGCAGTAGCCCTGATGCACCAGTGAGAGAGCCGGTTCATCTTGTCAGAGTGCAGGTTATGGCTATTGTTCTTTTCCTTACTCCGCCCTCTCTGTCATGCACTGCGCTATCATCCCTCGCCATAGCAACAGAATGTGTTGCTGGCTTCTAGGCTAGCATGTGCCTGTATAGCACTTAGCCTCAGGGCTGGTGCACACCAGAGCAGTTCTGAAGCGTTTTTTAAAATGCTTGCAGTGGGAAAACTGCTTGGCTAATGAAAGTGAATGGGGGATGATGCACACCAGAGCGGTTAGTTTTTTCCCCAAACGCAAACTTGGGGCTGGAGCATTTTTTAGGTTTCTGAGGCATTTCTGCCTCAACATTAAAGTATAGGAAAGTGTAAAAACCGCTCTGAAAAACGCTAGATCAGAGCAGTTTTCCTGGCATTTTTGTTACAGAAGCTGTTCAGGAACAGCTTTACTATAACAATATATGACATTTGCTACACCAAAACGCTCCATAAAACGCTAGGCATATTTAGAAAACCTCTCTAAAAATGAATAAATCTGCTTCAAAAACCTCTAGCGTCTTGCAGATGTGCTAGAGATTTTTGGTGTGCATTGGCCCTTAAAGAGAACTTGTACTGAGTAAAATTATTTAAAATAAACACATGAGGTAACTTCAAATGAACATTACATAGTTACCTTGTGATCAGTTCCTCTCAGAAACTCACCATTTTCTTCTTACAGTGATCCCTTCCAGTTCTGACAACATTTTGTCAGAACTGAAATATATCAGTTGGTGTCAGTTATATATCAGTTGCTGTCAGTTACAGCTGAGAGGAGAACTCATGTGTCCATGTTTCCCCATGGCTCAAGTGGGCGATGTTACAGTTTAACAGTGTGCTGACCAGGAAGCTGTTATGGGGTAATAGTGATTTTTAAAATGAAGGACGGAGAATTCCATTGATCACAGTGGACAAACAGGACGCAGGAGAGGAAAAATAGATTGAGGAGTAGACTACACAGGAGGTAAGTATGACTTGTGTATGTTTATTTTGACTTTTAATTTTCAGTTCAGGTTTTCTTTAAATTCTTCCTTGAGGGATCAAGTCCCAATCACTGTCGGTGGCGGAAACAGTCCTCGAACATGTGTATGAGGTTGTACAACCTATGGCTGACGCAGTTATTATTATGTTTCTTATGGTGATGCAGAAAGGTATATTATCCCACCATATTTTTTGGTTCCATTTCCGTTCACCTGGGTATGTTGGGTGTTTTTATCCACCTTGTGGCATCCTCTATTGCTCTATTTACCATAATCCTTCTTACTATCAGATTAGCTCCCAACTGTCCCTCTTTTGGAGGGAAATTCCCTATTTGGGACCCCAGTCCCTCTTTCAGGACTGATCTACAGATCTATGTAAATATGTCTTTTTCAACTGAAAAAATGTCTTTAACTACTTTGGCCTCCTGGACGTACTAGCTACGCCCAGGAGGCCATGTGCGCTGCCGCACGCCCCCGCGGCCGATCGCACGCGTGCACGCGCACTCCCGGCCAGCGGTTCGCTAGCCAGACAATCAGTGAATCAGGCTATGGTGCCCGATCACTGATTGCTCTCCCCCCGAGAAAAAACGTCAGCTTTGCACGGAAGCTGAGGTTTTTCTGTTCCTATTTCCCCCGACGTCATTCTAAGCGTCCGTGTTATGCTTAGAGTGACGTCATTGTAAACAAACTCATGGCTGCCATCTTGTGGCCAAAAAGCTAACTGCATGAAAATGCAAAAAAAATATTAAAAAATAGACCAATATGTACAAAAAAAAATTGATTTGCATCCCACCCTCCCAAAAATACCCACATCAAATGTTTAATAATAAAAACAAACAAACATTACAATTAAAAAAAACAAAACACATAAATATTTACCTAAGGGTCTAAACTTTTTAAATATCTATGTAAACATGAAATATTTTTTTATTTTTTATTATAAGCTTGTAAATAGTGATGGATGCAAAATGGAAAAAATGCACTTTTATTTCCAAGTAAAATATTGTCCAGAGTTCACAAACAGGTAAATTATATATGCTCAGCGCAGAGTCCAAAAACAAAAGACGAGTCTTCAACAAAGGATAAAAGCAGGTAAATCTCCACCACAATAAATATTGGGTTCACGGCACAGCTCTGCAATCATGGATACCCGAAAAAGGGAAGAGGCTTACCAGCTGGTGACAACCCACATTATAAGGTTGTGTCAACGCTTTGGTAGGACATCAGGAAGCAACAGTCTGTCCAGGATCCACCAATTCAGCAATGATTCCTCTCACGAATGGATATCAGTAAACATCATAAAAAACAAACAAACGACAACTCTAAGTGTAAACCGTTTAATATAGAGTTTTCATAGTAAAAACAGCTTAAAAATAGCATAAAAATAGCATAAAAACAAAACTTACATACGGGGCCCATGCAATGGGAACCCCGAGAAAGTTGCACGCGTGTATGGGTCAGCAGTAAAGGACAGTATGAAGGTGCCGCCTGTCTCCTTCCCGACCGGTTTCGCAAACTAGCGTCATCAGGGGATTAAGGATACAAGCGGCTGGCACCAAATATATAAACTTTTACAATAAAGAAAGGGGTGGGGCTATGAACACCAACAGTCAAGACCCCTCCAGTAGAGTATAGATCAGACTCTACTAGGAGAGTGACTATAACCCAGATCAATACACATTGAACACAATGGGATATAAGATTAGAAGTTTGAAGTCTCCAGTGGCTAGACAGCACAATGGTCAAGGGCTCTGTGTCTGGCACAGGAATCACAGGTTCAAGTCCTGGCAGGCAACCCATTTTTTTTTTTATTTTTTTTTACTATAGTATGCAATACATACTGGCATATATAAAACCAGAAAGTGCACATTATAGAAGGTGAATAAGTGAAAAATTACCTAGACAAAGCCAGATAGATATTAAGTGAAAGCCACGGTCCGAGAATACAGAACTGAATAGTGGATAAATGGCCGGCATAGGGAACTTACAGAGAGGAAAAACATAGTCCTCCTAATAGGATAGACAAACAGCGCATAGCTACATTGCACATCATCTACAACGCCTGAGCGGCAGAATGACATACATGTATAAAGTTGATGCAAAAAAACAAACAAAAAACATATGCGTCATTAGTAACGCTAGGTCGGCAAAGTGCCACATATGCGTAAAATTCATGCGGCAATGCGTGTAAAGTGCACAAACCCAGTTTATGCAGGGATACGCTTGGAATATATAAAACTGTGTGTAAAACTTATGCATAAAACGTATGGAATACATGAGACTATGCGTGCGCCATTATTAATCGTGGGAATAATGTAATATTGTAATAAATAATTGTAATAAAATGTAAAATATTGTCACCATACATTGTGATAGGGACATAATTTAAATGGTGTAATAACCGGGAGAAATGGGCACATACAATACGTGAGTTTTAATTGTGGAGGCATGTATTATTTTAAAACTATAATGGCCGAAAACTGAGAAATAATGCATTTTTTCCGTTTTTTCCTTATTCTTCCTGTTAAAATGCATTTACAGTAAAGTGGCTCTTAGCAAAATGTACCCCCCAAAGAAAGCCTAATTGGTGGCGGAAAAAACGAGACATAGATCAGTTCATTGTGATAAGTAGTGATAAAGTTATAGGCTAATGAATGGGAGGTGAACATTGCTCGGATGCATAATGTGAAAACGACTGAAGGCTGAAGTGGTTAATTTACTCTAGATATTATTTATATCCTTTAAATTTATATATTTCTTATTTTAAAATGTTAATATGAAGGAAAATGAACCAGGATAGAAAGGACCAGTGAGGTTTGAATTATAAAACAACATATTTTTCCTATGAAATCTTTATGGTATGCGTGACTAGGGGTGTGGCGGGGTTGTGGCCTAACTGTCCCTCTTTCTGATCTCAAAATGTTGGGAGGTATCTATCAGTGACAGCCAGTTGTGCAGACCTCAAGCACAGAGCTCTCACTGTTAGACCCCAAGAGACAGAAAGAACTGTGAGCTGGATTTACGCTCAAGAATCTGACAAAATCTGGAGCCATCATTGTGGATAAATGTGAGCAATACATCCTCTTCCAGCAATGATTTCTTCATCCTGCCTAATACTAGCCAAGGATGTCTCAATCTTCTTAACCAAAACCAGCCATTGACGTCAGCACTATTTTTTTCTCAAAGTGGAAGTTTACAATGATTTTACTAACAATTGTAAAATGCTGACATATAACATTTGTATTTCCATTGCAGTGCAGAGCTGTGAGTTGTTTCCATTGCAGTGCAGAGCTGTGAGAGAACTTAGATACCCGAGGTGGCATGTGACATGATGAGATTGACATGTGTATGTACAGTGCCAAGCACACAAATAACTAGGCTGAGTTTCTTTTATTCTTGCTCTGCCTGAAAGGTTTAAAAATCAGGTATTTAAGTGACAGTTTCTGTCTGCATCGGGACTGGGTCAGACTACAGTGTAACCCTCACTGATAAGGAATTACAGTCATAAAACACTTTCCTAGCAGAAAATGGCTTCTCAGAGCAGGAAAGAGATAAAAGGGTCAATGGTTCATAGATTTTAGCTTTGGCATGTTTCAATGAACGTATCATTAAAGTGAACCTGAGATGAAGCATCCTCATGTATTTCACCATATATATCAGTGGGAACATTAGAGAAAACACCTACCCTGCTCTCTCTTTTATACTTCACTGCTCGGCCTGCTTGTTATCAGCCCTGATAAAATCCCAGACTGAGCATTAAGTCTGGCTTTGCTCAGGAATCATTATAGCTGAGTCTTTCTTCTCTGATGTCTTTTCAAGCCCAAGCCTGCCCCCTTCTGGCTCTGGTAGAATGACTCAGCTATAAGGATTTCTGAGCAAAGCCAGACTGAATGCTTAGTATGGGATTTTATCAGGGCTGATTAGAAGCAGGCTGAGCAGTGGAGAATGAAACAGAGAGCAGTATAGGTGTTTTCTCTAATGTTTCCACTGATATACAGTATATGGTAAGATACATGAGGGTACTTCGTCTCTGGCTCACTTTAAGCAGAAACAATGAAACAGTAAAAACTTAAAAAGTAGATTTAAATATAAAACAAAACTAAGGGATATCTAAAATAGTTATTTCTAGGAAAAGTAAGATAGATGCAATTGTTTATCTCATCGGTTTATTTTCACCTTCGGTGTCCTTTAATTTAACGACCAGCTGACGCCGATAGGCGGCGCCTGGTCGTTAGTGGTATAGCATGGAAGCGGCCTTTCCATGCCAGTTCACGGAGGGTGTCTCCGTAAACAGTGTGCGAGCCGCCGATCGCGGCTCACACACGTAATGTAAACACGCGGGGAAGAAATCCCCGCTGTTTACATCATACGGCGCTGCTGCGCAGCAGCGCCGTAAGGCAGATCGGCGATCCCCGGCCTCTGACTGGCCGGGGATTGCCGGCATAGGATAGGCTGAAGCCTATCCTACAATGCGCAGGACGGATATCCGTCCTGCGCCACCTAGGGGAGGGAGGTAAGCGGGGAGAGGGCGGAAAACGCTGCGGAGGGGGGATTTGAGGAGCCCCCCCGCTACTCACTAATGGCCGGCGGCAATCAGACCCCTTCAGCAGGACATCCCCCTAGTGGGGAAAAAAGGGGGGAAGTCTGATCGTCCTGGTGTAATCCTGATCGGTGCTGTGGGCTATAGAGCCCACGCAGCATCGATCATTAGAAATTCGGCTGGTCTTTAAGTGGTTAAGAGTATTCTATCAGATTAGTATGCAAACTAGTTTACCGAAGTACACAATCCACCAAGAACATCTTTTGTGCTGAATTGAAAGCCTTAAAAATACATACTGTACTAGTGCATCTCAATAAGTTAGAATATCATTGAAAAGTTAATTTATTTCAGTAATTCAATTCAAAAAGTGAAACTCATATATTATACAAATTCATTACACATGATTTTCAAGCATTCCTTATTTAAAGGAAATGTCCAGGGTAGATAAAAAAATCTACTGTACTTACCTGGGGCTTCCTCCAGCCCCTGGAAGCCGCTATGTCCTACGCCGCAGCTCCGCTCTCAGCTGATGGGGACCAGGAGCCAGTGGCTGGGAGTGGAGCTGCGGCGTAGAACATAGGGGCTGCCAGGAGCTGGAGGAAGTCCTGGGTAAGTAGAACTTTTTTTTTTTTTTTAATCTAGCCTGGACATTCCCTGTAATTCACTTTTTCTCCCAAGTTTTCTCCTAGGTGATATTTTCACACATTATCAATAAAAATCCTTTTAAGCCACCAGCAAGCAAGAAAATACTCAGGATAATTACTACAGTAATTTTCACCTACGTTTTGGTACTTTTTCAGTTGCAGAGTGGTGATAATTTGTTTTTTAAAAGAAGATGAAAAATAAATGCTGGTAATATGCTGGTAAGATGGTGTTTAATGCCACTATTCATTTTATTTAATGTGCTGGGAAGATGGTTTTAAATGCCACAATTCTCTTTAGCTTACAACTAATGGTGTATATAGTCAGCCCAGTCATGTTTGAACTCTGGATTTACAATGTCTCCCCATCACCCGGAGTCTGTTGTATGTTATGTTTGAAGGTGCGTACACACGCACTACTGTCGGCTGAAAGTCCGCCCAGCGGGAGGGTCTGACGGACCCGTTGTTGGCTTCCGTAGTACGTGTGTAATCTTATCTATTTAGCTAGAACGCCGGTGAAACCCTCCTGAAGTGGCAATTAAGGCATCTAATTACATTTATTTCTGTTTGCAAAATAGTGTTTCTCCTCTGTTTCTCCAATGTATATAAGCTGTGTTTTTTGCCATTTGTCAGTATATGCAGGAACCAAATCCAATAAAGGCTTATTATTACCGGAAAGCTTACTTTTTATTTATCTCTAAGTTAGCCAATAAATGGTATCATCCTGATTCAAAACTTCTTACGTCTTCTGGCTGAAGCCAATCCTGATGTAATTTCCTCCCTTACTTTTTTTCTCCTAGAAACTGCACTGTCATATCCAGCTTGCTTTGTAAACACATGTGAGCACAGCATAGATTTATTTGCGTATTTCAGCAGCTTTTCCCTTCTCAGCCTCGTGTCACACTGAATTGCCCTCAGGCCAATCGGTGAGGAGCAGGAATGTGGAAGGGGAGATGACAGGCTTCCTTTTCATTGGCAATGTGCTGAATAGAACCAGGCTGACTGAGATAAGATTTATTACAGCAGAAATATTTATGATTAGATTGGAATGCTTGCAATGCAGGGCCAGGCTGCAGGCTGCATGATAAACACAGAGCAGTGGGTAAATGGAATTTGATTTTGTGGCTGACAATCCCGGTTTAAGTCCAAAGTCAGTGCAGCCGTCTACCAGGAAATTGTAGAACTCTTCATGCTTCCCTCTGCAGTACTTGGCACTTGCCCACGCTGACAAAAGTACTAATACCTGGTTTAATGTTCATGGTATCACTGTTGTTGGTTGGACCTGAATCCCATAGAGAATCTATGGGGTATTGTCAAGAGGAAGTGGGAGACGGCAGGTCCAAAAATGCGAACAAGCTGAAGGCTGCTCAAAGCATCTGGGGCTTTTGTAACACGTCAGCAGTACAATGGGCTGATCACCTCAATGCCACACAGCATTGAAGCAGTAATTCATGTCAAAGGAGCCCTGACCAAATATTGAAAATGCAAATGGACATACGTTTCAGTAAGCCAACATTTCTGTATTAAAAATTTTTTACTGGTCTAAAATAATTTAATTTTCTGAGATACTAAAGTTTGGGTGTTTGTTCCCTGTATGCCATAATCAACAAAAGGAAAATAAATAATTGCTTAAAATATATCAATGTATGTAATTAATTTTTCCCTTGTGCTTCCATGGCAGCATAATATGGGTTCTGGCCCTGCCCCTGAACCCTATTGGACACCATAACTATACATTTGTTGAGTGTATCACCCACCAGTATTCTTTTACCTTTGTCCTCCCCTTTGGACTCTATTTCTATTTTCTTTCCTTTCCTTCATTTCTTTTTTTTCAGTCCCCTTTCTACCCCAGGATTTATCCCTTTCCCTGGGAAGTCTCTGCATAGGTACTAAATGTACCCACAGAGAGCCCGGTCTTGTGGTCCTGGAGATATACATGTGTGCTAAATGCATATGAATGAGCAATGCCTGCATCAGTATCCTGTACTAAATGCATACAGATGAGCAATGGCTATATTACTTTCATGTGCTAGATGCATAGAAATAAACGCTGGCTGCATTACCTTCATGTGCTACATGCATACTAATGAACGCTAGCTGCATTACCTTCATGTTCTGCATGCATACTAATGAACTTTGGCTGCATTACCTTCATGTGCTACATGCATACTAATGAACTTTGGCTGCATTACCTTCATGTGCTACATGCATACTAATGAACTTTGGCTGCATTACCTTCATGTGATACATGCATACTGATGAACTTTGGCTGCATTACCTTCATGTGCTACATGCATACTAATGAACTTTGGCTGCATTATCTTCATGTGCTACATGCATACTAATGAACTTTGGCTGCATTACCTTCATGTGCTACATGCATACTAATGAACTTTGGCTGCATTAGTCATCTTCATGTGCTAGATGCATACTAATGAACTTTGGCTTACATTACCTTCATGTGCTACATGCATACTAATGAACTTTGGCTGCATTATCTTCATGTGCTACATGCATACTAATGAACTTTGGCTGCATTACCTTCATGTGCTACATGCATACTAATGAACTTTGGCTGCATTATCTTCATGTGCTACATGCATACTAATGAACTTTGGCTGCATTAGTCATCTTCATGTGCTAGATGCATACTAATGAACTTTGGCTTACATTACTTTCATGTGCAAGATCTGTACAAATGAACTATAGCTGCATTACTTTCATGTGAAAGATGCATGCAAATGATCTATGACTGCATTACATTCACATGCAAAATGCATGCAAATAAACTATGGCTGCGTTACTTGAACTATGGCTGCATTAGTTCCTGTGCTAAATGCATACAGGTGTGCAATGGCTGCATTAGTTACCTCTGCCTGTCTGTCCTTTTCTTCCCTGCTTTCTATCTGGTTCTATCTCCTTCCATCCTTTCTCCCTCACTCCTGGCTGGAGAAGTCTCATGGTTTGGTAAACGCCGGTTCTCTGCTTTCTGCAGTGGCAGGACAGTGTGGATTGGTGGGGAGTGTATTCACGAGCGTGCGGGCGTGTATAGCGCACACGCGCGCGAGTGTGCACTTCCTTATATAGGGCAGTAGCTTTTCCTCTCTGCCCATACTTGGGTGATGTTGCAACCATCTTGGTTGTGGGCAGCTTGCTTCTGAGCATGCTCACAGCCTGATGGAGTTGTTTTTCTTTTAAGGAGTGTCTAGCCTAGAGAAATGTTGGTATTTTAAAGCTGCTGGGACACTGCTAATACTCATGTGAGAAGTCATTTTCTCCCAAGGGATTAATTTACTCTTCTTAAAAGTATCTTACAATAATATCCTTAAAAAATATTTTTTTTATATATATAACTTATTCTTACTATTTAACTCTTGCAGCCTATACCTTCTGGAAATATGGCATGCAGCTCTAAAGACCAGGCAAAAGCCCACAGAAAGGGGACTCTAGGGCAAAGTTTTAAAAGAAGAAAAAAAAGAGGGTCATTGGCTGTTACAAATACAAAATTGTATACCATTTCAGCCCCTCTTGACCTAATAACACTGAAGATTGATGTTCTCAAGAAAGTTCCTGACATTGTCGGAATTCGCACTCTTCATGAAGATATTCTGATCACAGGAGGCATTGGCTGAATAAAGAGCATTCTAAAAGATCTCCATCCTCAAGATCGAATTGTCATTCTAGATCCAGGTCGACTCGGCACACTCCGCCTCCACTCTTCTCCAACCACTCTGCAGGAAAATCAGCTTACTGGAGGTGGGGAAGAATGGCGATGCCGGATAAGATTATTTGTGTGAATTGTTATACTGAAAATTCTGAAGACAAATCTGAAGATTCTTTTAGAATATTACATCTTTATGAAGCAAGCAGTAAGACGGGAAATACGTTCTCAAGCACCAGTTGCAGTTCCGTCAACTTCACAGAATGACAGATCTTTCCAAGTTGATTCTAATCAAGACGTTGTTTCTGAAACAGAAGGTAATGGTATTTTCCACTAAAGAACCTTTTACAATGGAAAGAACCAGAAGATCCTTCCATAGAAGTAGGTCAATATTATCCACATCTTACCGAGGTTGGACTTTCCTTTCCTTTAATGAAAGAAATCAAAATAGTGATTCTTGAAGAAAGGAGCAAAGTCGATAATGAACAGAAGGAAAATCTGGAGATGTTCCTCAAGATAGAAGACTCAGGAAACAGAGAAATCCATTCCAGCAAAGATTCAGGAATTTTTTATTCCTATAAACCAAATAGGAATTAAAAAAAATTGCAAATTTCTCAGTCAGCCCTCTCTCTAAAGCAGTCAAGATTGCTCCAGCTAATCGACAAGCCCAAGGAAATTCCTTTTGGGTCCCCATCCATCCACACTTCTGGGGGCGGGGTTTCAGGCCATCTCCGAAGATTATCGTTGAAGATTTAAATCACACCACAAGATATGTTTATGCCTACCCATCTTCCATCATCCAGAGAGAAAAGTCAGTCGTCTTTGATATGCCAAACAATTAATAGTGCAAGATGCAGTACTTGGAAGTACCTTGCTCACAGAGAGGCAAAGGGATATACTCTATTCTGTTGTTTCGGCAAGAAAACAAGAGTTTGGTAACCTGGTATAGATCTGGAATCATTTAAACAAGTACACATGGTTTCCAAAATACAAGATTTAATCTCTTCAATCCATTAGCCTGACAGTTCAATAAAACCATTTTTAAGTTCCAATAAACTTAAAGGAGTTATCAGGGAAAATGAATAAAATAAGTGCTACTTACCAGGGGCTTCCTCCAGCCCCAAGCTCCCAGCATGCCCATCGCTGCAGCTCTCCCTGCAGCCGTTCGCCGCAGCTAGCTCCCGGTCCCCGGCGATGTCAGGCTGACCTCCTGTACTGCGCCTGCGTCAATCACCGCCACGTGGGCCAGAGCGGACTGCGCACGTGGCGGTCATTGACAGCGACACTTGCACAGGCAGAGTACAGGCCGACCTGGAGGTCGGCCTGACGTCATAGTCGGGGACCGAGAGCGAGCTGCTGCAAACTGCTGCAGGGAGAGCTGCGGCGATGGACATGCTGGGAGCTTGGGGCTGGAGGAAGCCCCCGGTAAGTAGCACCTATTTTATTCATTTTCCCTGATAACTCCTTTAAAAGATGATATTTCCGTATTCCTATACATCCTCAGTAACAACAGTTTCTTTGGTTTGCAATTCAAGACATTCATCTTTCAGCAAGGGAATGTATTCAAGTCTTGGGAATGTTAGCAGCTACAATAATGATGAAGTGGCCACACTGGCACATGATGCATTTTTCAACTCCCTTTCTTACATTAGTGGGGCAGAGTGCCTCGCCCTCTACAACAGAAAGTTGTGATTTTCCACATCAATGAAGAATTCCCTTATCTGGTGTTGCAATCAGGATTATTTACTCAATGGTTTCTCTGATTCTGTCTCAATCGACTTATGTTTCAGGGAAGCTGGTCTATTGGGATGGGGAGCATGGTGCCAAGACCAGTTGGTTCAGTCCAGATGGCCATGTCACCCCTTAACAAACAATTCAAATCCTTTGGAATTAAGATCCGCTTGTTTAGCCCTTCAAGCTTTTTGCACATCTTCTAGTAGGGAAAACAGAGTGCAACAGGATGGTCAATTTTACCACAATTTTCCTCCAGGAACTATTGTCAAGCAGCAGTGGGAATAGATGCTTTATCACAGTCTTGATCTCCTCTGCTTCTGTACGTTTTTCCTCCAGTACCAATAATCTTTTGGTTCCGGAAGAAACTTATGAAGGAGAAATCAACAGTTCTTTCGATAATTCTATACTGGCGCAACAGATAGTGGTTCCCGCTTCTTCTCCAATTATCTCAGACGGAGCCAATGTTTCTCTCGGTCTCTACTAAACTGTTGTCTCAGTGCTGTTGTTGTCTCATCCAGCACCTCACAAATTTTGTCTGGTGGCCTGTATATTTAAGGGGAGAAGTTAACTAAGTTGTGATGTTCCAAGACAGCAAGGAAAGCATACCTCCCAACTTTTAGAGATGAGAAAGAGGGAAACTTAAGCCACACCCCTGATCATGCCCCCGGGACACCCCCTAGTCACGCGTACCATAAAGATTTCATAAGAAAAATATGTTGTTTTATAATTCAAACCACACTGGTCCTTTCTATCCTAGTTCATTTTCCTTCATACTAGCATTTGAAAATAATAAATATATCAATTTAGAAGATGGGAATAAAGTTTAGAAGCAATTAAATACATTTTTCAGTAGAGAAGTACATATATTTACATAGAAAGTGGGACAAAGTCCTGAAAGAGGGACAAATGAGGAGGAAAGAGGGACAGAGGGACAGGGCTCCCAAAGAGGGACTGTCCCTCCGAAAGAGGGACAGTTAGGAGCTATGAGGAAAGTATGAACAAATGTGGTATGCCAGAAAGTCTGGAATAGGTTTCACAACCTTGTTTCTACAGACAATTTTGATCCATTCTCCCCATCAGTAAATAATATTTTAGACTTTCTTCAGGCGGGATTTGACCATGGTTTTAGCTACAATTCCTTGAATGTCCAGGTGACGGCACAGTTCTCATTTTCTGGAGACAAGTGGGCCTTAAAGGGAACCTAAACTGAGAGGGATATGGATGTTTCCTTTTAAACAATACCAGTTGCCTGGCATCCTGCTGATCTCTATGGCTGCAGTAGTGTCTGAACCACACACCTGAAACAAGCATCCAGCTAATCCAGTCTGACTTCCGTCAGAGCACCTGATCTGCATGCTTGTTCATGGACTGTGGCTGAAAGTATTAGAGACACAGGATCAGCAGGAGAGTCAGGCAACTGGTATTATATTAAAAGGAAAAATCCATATCCTTCTCAGTTTAGGTTCCCTTTAAATCCTTTGCAACAATTCTTGAAGCCAGCTCTTAAAATGAAACCTTTAAAATCCCAAATGGTATTTAATGTTGCTGTTGGATTTTCTTAGTTTTCCTCCCTTTCATCAATGTCTGTCTGTGATTAATTTGACATATTAAGTAGCGTTTCTCATGTCAATAATATCTGCTAGAAGAGTGTCAGAATTGCATGCTCTAGGTTGCAAAGATCTAAGCTTTTATCATGATCAAGTTACCCTTAGGCCCCTTTTACACTTAATCAGTTGCTCTCAGTTAAAACGGAAAGAAAACTGATTTTCAAAGTAATGCCCATGTTTTCCTATGGCACCTTTCACACTTAACGCGTTTTAACTGAAATCTTCCCAATGCACTGCTATGGAAAAAACGCGTACCAACGCGCACTAACGCATACCAACTGATTAAGTGTAAACGGGGCCTAACACCAGTGATGAACTTTTTACCCAAAGTGGTATCAGTGTTCTACCTAGATAATGTTTGTCTTTATCAAAGAAAAAAGGTAAAAACCAATCCATCCTCTGGGCGTGGCATGCTCTTTAAGAAGATATCTGCAGATCACAGAATCTTTCAGACAGTCAAACCATCTCCTGTTAGTTCCTACTGGTTACAGAAAAGGTTTAGAAGCACCTTACAGGATGTTTGCTGCTTGGATTCGGAAATCCATCTGCTCTGTGTGTGTGTGTGTGTGTGTGTGTGTGTGTGTGTGTGTGTGTGTGTGTGTGCGCGCGCGCGCGTGCGCGCGTGTGTGTGTGTGTGTGTGTGTGTGTGTGTGTGTGTGTGTGTGTGTGTGTGTGTGTGTGTGTGTGTGACTGTGTGCGTGTGTGACTGTGTGCGTGTGTGACTGTGTGTGTGTGTGACTGTGTGTGTGTGTGTGTGTGTGTGTGTGACTGTGTGTGTGTGTGTATAAGGCTAAGGTCTTCCTGGTCAGACATTAGCTCACTCAACCAGAAGTATAACTTCATCATGGGCATTACTTGTGGGTGTGTCTACAGCCACAATCTTTAAAGCTGCAGGATGGTCCTCGACATCGACATATACTTTTGTTGAATATTAGAGTTGACCCTTCAGTCCTTAGCTCTTAAAATGTGGGAAAATCAATAATTTCTGATCCTACTAATGTTAAAAAATAGTGTTACTTTACCCTCCCTGTTTGTTCTTGCTAGTTAAATCCCATAAAGAAAAAGATTTAGGGAGAGGGGGAACCATGACGTCCACCTTAGACGTGCGTACCAGCGTGTGATCCACGCCAACCGTGAGACACTGTTAGGAGTGCAATATCGGTCTACACGCGCACAGAATGATATACGTTTTTGCACGAGATACTGTGTCCAACATGGTTTGATAATGGACGTTCTTAAACGTCACTGGTACATTTTGCGTAATGATCCTAAATTGGGCACTCTGGTTCCGGAGTCCCCAGGCGTCTCCTTTCGAAGGGCACCTTCTTTAAGAGACCTGAGTAAGGATCCAGTAGTTCTGTCCCCGGTGGCTCGCCACTTCAAATCGGCTCATGGAGGCAATTACCGAGATCTAAGGATTATAGGTCTCGATCGCATACACACCAATATATGTGGTGGCAATTTTGACAGATTAGTCCTCCAACGTGAGGCACGGTGGATCTTTGAATTAAGAGCCACTATTCCCCCAGGGTTGAATGACTCGCAGAGCTATTCCTCCTTTTTGCCACTGTGTGATTTATGATCCTTCTTCCTCTCTGGCGTCCTGTGTGCACTGGTGTGCCGTTTTAGTTTTGGCGATGCACCTATGGTATATGCGCCTCCGATTCGACAGATCATGGGCACGACCTCGCCGGGCATTGTGACTACATCTAACATCCTGTGGTATCTATTCTATAGTTTTTTGCAATGTTGAATTGGATAAATTCCAACATAGGGCTCAGATTATACATCTGTGGCCGCTATATAGTTGATTGGTCTTGAGGATTCTCTCTTTTGTGTTGATGGCCACAACTTCACGTAAAATGATCTAACCTTATCTGATTTTCAGGAGAGCGGCTACGTGGATGCTTCCGCCATCTCTCTTCTTTCTCCCCCTGTCCGTGGTGATGGCTTGCACTCCACTGACGGGGTGTGGGCGGGGCGGCCGCACCATGATTGGCTGCGGAACTGCTTTAGTAGATGGTGTGTGTGTGTGTACGTGTATCCTGCCTTTGACACGCCCCCTTGAGAAAGCCGGAAGTGAACCGGCAAAACATGTTGGATCTAGACGGCGTGCCGGTGTAACCCACGCTGAATGTGCCGGCCCTCCACCGATTTCAGCCTGCACAGCCTTGACAACCTTGCGTGTGCCAACACGTACCACAGAGCAAATCTGCATAGGACAATAACAGTCCAGCTTCAGCTTCTGAGCCAGTCAGTTTATCCATCATGGATCATGGACGCCATTAGTGACTTTTGAACAGCACTTTTCATCACTCACTGCCCGGGGACTGCATGGAACGGGTAGAGTATATCAAATGACCGCTGGCTCTATGTACTGCTTTGCTTCACGCTTTATGCGTTGCTTACACTGCTTCGCTGGCTTATAGTCTTTTTCCTGATGTCTGCACACTGCATCATTTGTCGTTGGCTTTAGTGGACGGACTGTACTTCTTAGCCCACATCTTGCTTGCACAGTGGAACTTTATTTATCTGCCCTGCGCTATTAACAAAGGCAATTGTATCATCATTTGCATGGATTTGCGGGCATCCATCTGCTAGCTTTTGGTGCTATTTGAACACTACACCCGGCTGAAATACAGTACTGTATTAGAATATTTTTATTGAAGTTTTTATTTGAAATACATTTTTATTGCACCTGTTGTAGGTGTTACCTCTTTCCTACCGTCTGATAAATGCTAGGCCAGCTTTAGCATGTAGTGTGGCTGATGGTCTAGTGGGTAAGACAGATACCTACTACAATTAAAATCCAAAGCGATACAGCGCTCACCACCTCTGCTAATAGTTTGTCCAGAATGCAGCTAGCTGCCAAATGAGCACAACCAGTCAGTTCTCCTCAGAATGAATAGTATCAATCACAGCAGCGCTTCTGATAATCCTTCCTGTGCACCTGTTTGTGCAAACCTAGATAGGAGAGAGCAGGCACATAGCGGGTAAACCTCTAACACATGTACACCCTGTGTATACTAACACACACTGTGCAAAGGGAACTACCACCACATGCAAGTACGGGGGTCACACTCCCCCCTCCTCTTCCCTGCTCACCAAGTGTATGCTTGTAATCAGGCACATCAAAGGTTGCTGCGACGGGTAACTAGAAAAAGATAAAAGGACATCCGCCTCTCATGGCATAATAAACTTCTTTAATATGGCTCAAGCCCCACAAACAAATATGCGTACCAGTTAAAAAACATTCAAAAGCGCATCTCACATATCCAGCAGATCGGTTAGTGCACCCTCCAGGCTTCCACACCGTAGCGCTGATAACATCTGTCCTCTCGTTGGTTAGGCAACGTGCGTGTCCCAAGCTCCGCCCTACGCGTTTCGTCACTCAAGGGGCGTGACTCATCAGGGGCGCTTGGACATGCTCGCACGCTATAGCTAAATATATGCGAGTGCCCGTCCCCATCCGCCTCCCACACGACTGTAAGCCCTGACTAGGGTGTACGTCATTGGACCAACCAGCGGTGGAGGCGGAAACCTGTCGGGTCACCGCCATAGCAATAAAAAAACATATATGTTTTAAAAATGAATAAAAAATAATGATAAAATTGTCTACATAGTAGAAAATAAAACACTCAGCATAAGACTCCTTATCCCCATTCTCCTGAGCATATAACCAGCCAGAATACTTCGTATAGCATATAGACCATACTCTTGAACAACCAACGCACAAACAGGTGCACAGGAAGGATTATCAGAAGCGCTGCTGTGATAGATACCTACTACACACTGAGTCCTGGGTTTTAATCCCAGCTATGGTATGTGAGCTGGCTTTTCAAAAAGTACAAATCCTTACACATGCTACTTTTTCTATTGAATTGATCATAATGGTAGTATGGTACAATGATGCTAGGCCAGCTTTAGCATGTAGTGTGGCTGATGGTCTAGTGCAGGGGTCCCCAAACATTTTGGGTTGAGGGCCGGGTCAACATACTTCAGACCGCTGGGGGGCCGGAGTAAACATAAAATGATGTAGAAGTCTTTGCGGACCAGACAGTGAAGCATACCCAGGTGACAATCTGCAAGCCAATTGGACAGCAGTGTCACCTGATGTGGAATTTGATTGGAAACCAGCAAAATTTCTGCTTTCTGGCTTCCATGTGGATGGGGGGTGCTGCACTGCTATTCCATATGTGGACCACCAATATTTAAAGATGTAGCTGACTGCATTTATAAGCAATACATTTTCTGTGTGGGGGGCCGGTAAGAAAGCCTTAGGGGGCCACATTCGGCCCGCGGGCCTTAGTTTGAGGACCACTGGTCTAGTGGGTAAGACAGATACCTACTACACACTAAGTCCTGGGTTCTAATCCCAGCTATGGTATGTACGCTGTTTTGAAAAACTGCAATTCCCTACAGGATGATATAAGAGGAGGAGGAGGAGGAGAAAGAGATTTTTAAATCTGTGATTCGGGTAGTCCGGATATCCGCGGGTATCCGGATCGGTGGTGAAACTATCTGCATTATGAGAAAAGTCGCAAGGAACTTTAACCTTCATGTGAGACAAGTGAATTTAATTTGGTCTTGTTGCATGGACTTGCACTGGAACTATCTTCATGGTATTTAGGATCCTCATACACGCTTTTTGATGCATCATGTATAGCTCAGGAGTCCGTGAGACATGAACCTCCGTACAAGTGCTACCATGGCTCAATTGCACATATGACGTCATACATTTAGTGAGCCTATACTCCTTGATTGTTTTTAGAGTTGTATTGTGTGGATGGGGGGTTAATCTGTTGCAATTGCATCCGGGCTGATATTACACATTAAAATTTTTGTATTAATAAATTGATCTTTTTGCACCAATACATACTCTTTTTTGCAAAGTTATTGGTCAGATCACTTTGTGCTCCAACCCTTTTATGACAAACTATCTGCAGATAGCTATCCGGATATCTGCAGAACTATCTGGAATCCGGATTCGACCCGGATAATAGAAAAAGGTCGGATACCCGGGTTAATTCGGGTACCCGAGATCCGAATGAGCATCCCTGAACACAAATGGTGGCATGAGAGGGTTTGGTATAACTAAGCTTTTCACATTTTACTGAGTTGTCACTGGTAAAAGTTTTAAACCAGTTCAAGTATAAATAGGTTGTTAAAGGTTTCTGTGATCCTTCTATGTTTACACTCCACATACAACTCTGAACTTTGTCCCATCTTTCTCTTTTGTTGTAAGGCTGCAAAACTCCAGTCCACAAGGGTCACATATAGCTCAGAACTTTGGGTCAGGGCCAGGCATACATAAAGCTGTAGTTCACCTTCCCAGATTTTTTTATTGTTAGCTAAGAGAAAAGGACTTTGACATTACTCACTCAGTTTTCAAATTTGATGCAGCCTTTCCAGAGAAATTCCCTTTGGAGAAGTCAATCACATGACCCAGAGATCTGTGCACTAAGTACGGAAAAGATTTACTGGTGCACCCTAATGCTTTCTTTTTCACAACCTTATGTGGATGCTGATGGCAGAGGGTGAAGTGTTTGGACAGCTCATAGACTGCTGATCAGTCCTGCCAAGCAGTGCCTAACAGTAGCACAGGAATCCAACACTGCAAGCACAGCCATCCAGGTGATAAAACAAATGGTGAGGCTCCTGCACTTAGAAGGAAGGCAGCAATACATGGTAGGGGAGCTGAATATGGCACAAAAATAGTGGGCAGGAAAGGGGGATGGGTAGCAAAAAGGATAAATTTGAACCTGACTGAGGCATGCATGAAGCATATTGTCTATGGACAGTATTGTGGAACTCCCTTTTCTGATGGCTACAATTCAGTTCTGGTGGTGGTTGGCAGGCTTGCCAAAATTAGTTATCTTCTACCTAAGAAGGAAAGTCCTTCAGCAATGATGTAATGGTCTGCACAGCTGTTTGTCCATTCTTTAGGTCTGAATGCTGCAGGTCCCTGGAAAAGAGACCTGTCTTCGCTTTGCAAGTTTCAGAGTTGCTCTGCTGGTGAGGAATTTGCATACACTTGTCATGCAAATTGCTCAGCTGCTTCCTTTGATGGCTTGCAGTATAAAAGCCTTTCTCTCCCAGAATTCCTTGCTGGTCATAAGGTTTGATTCTGCTGGA
This sequence comes from Hyperolius riggenbachi, assembly GCF_040937935.1. Taxonomy (NCBI): domain Eukaryota; kingdom Metazoa; phylum Chordata; class Amphibia; order Anura; family Hyperoliidae; genus Hyperolius; species Hyperolius riggenbachi. Next base: position 212,366,316 of record NC_090651.1, on the reverse strand, counting down.
CTTACCTTGAGTTACAGCCCCTCTGCTGTTGTTTTCTAATATTACCTTAGTGTAGTTACTTCCAGGGGAATGCACCTAGCTTTCCCATTAGTGCAGTCAGATTGTATAGTCTGTATTGCCTTTTCTGTTTTGTCTTGTCCTTGCGATTGCACTGTCGCCAGCGGTTGGCGATGGTGAATCGTTTGGTCCAGAACCTGGATCGCACTTGCCCTAGCGTTAGTGGCAGTGGATCTCTCTAGTCTATGTCTTGGAGTTTTACCGTAGCGGCCGTTGCTACTGGTTACTCCTTCTGTCTGTCTTGCCGTGTGGATCGCACTCGCTCTGGCGGAAAGAGCAGTGGATCCTGCTAGCTCTGTTTCTGTACTTGGATCACACTTGCTCTGGTGGAAAAGAGCAGTGGATCCTGTTAGCTCTGTTTCTGTACTTAGATCACACTTGCTCTGGTTGAAAAGAGCAGTGGATCCTGTTAGCTCTGTTTCTCTACTTGGTTCACACTTGCTCTGGTGGAAAAGAGCAGTAGATCCTGCTAGCTCTGTTTCTGTACTTGGTTCACACTCGCTCTGGCGGAAAGAGCAGTGGATTCTTCCTGTCCTGTCCCTGAACCTGGATCGCACTCGCTCTGGCGGAAAAGTGGTGGATCTTATCTGACCTATTCCTGTTTTCCGTTCGTCTGTCTGTCTGGAGCAAACGCTTGCGGTTGGCTGAGGTAAGGCAGCCGTTTAGCAAGCGTTCCTGTTATTGGTTCATTTGTGTTCATTCATTAGTCAGGATGGCGTGCTTGTCTCTGTTGCGCTTATCGTGCGGAGACCGCGCCGTAAACGCGCTTGTCCCTGTTGCGCCTAACGTGCGGTGACAGCGTTTTAGGTACTGCGTTTGTTATTTTCGTTGACATTCTCATTGCTCCTGTGTTTAACCTTTACTCTGTCTTGTGTCACTGTTGGCAATCGCCATTCTTGCGATTGCGTTCACACTTTGGTCTTCGCTGTTGTGTGTCGACCGTCGCCGGGCGGCGACTAGATTGGTAGACATACATACATTCTGTCTCTGTGCTCTCTCCCTAGAGAGAAACTATCCTGCTCTGTATTGCCCCATTACGTACAATCCTTTCTGGCATCTGTGGCTGTGCAGAGGATCTGTTCCTCTGCACTCCACAGCTCCATCTGCCCGTTGGAATTCCTCTCTACGGGTGCATCCGCACCTTAGCTGGGTTCTCTTATCCAAACGCTTGTGGAGGATTTCCGTGGTGTCGGCGCGCAGGCTGTGCGCTGACCACGGAGACAATTCCACAATCATTACAAATGACTACTACTAAAGTCTAAAAAAAATAATATAAAGTCTAAAAAAAAATAATAATTTCCCCACACAGGGATTATAACTAGCCAACAACATGAAATTGACAAAATCTTCAGTTCACTAAGCATTACAGGATTCAGCAATGCAGAAAATAGCTGATTTTATAGAACATCTTGCTGAACACCAATTCAGTAAGGCTGTTATTGCATTGAAAGTAAAATTACTGACTAGTGAGGTAAATTACCAACTTTTGCAGTAAATATTTCAATAAATGTCAATTCACAAAGATTGGAGCATTCAGTAAAACAAGTAAAATGTTAAGCATTTCAGTAGCTTGGACATGTCAGTAACTAGCAATCAGCTTATGGTAAAATTGACAGACTAAAGGAGACAGCCAATAAGAAGTGCCATCTTGTCCTGCTACTCACCCCATTTAATCTGATGCCCTGCTGCGCGGGACATTAGAAAGAAAAGATGAAAGCACAAGAGCAGGAGAAGTAGAAATTCAAAGAGGCTTTTCTGTATCACTTTAGACTTGCAGATCTATTAACTGATACACAGAGGGTCCTCTTGTGGCATGCATGCACATGTAAAGGGAAGCAGGAAACCTTTTACTCTGGTAAGCTGTCACAAGGCTGAAGCAGGAACGCTCGTGCAGACCACTTGTAGGAGAAGAATCACAGCTTGCTGCATAAACCTATTCCACAGCTGGTGAGACTTCTACATTACCAAGCAAGTCTTAGTGAATTAGAGTAACATTTTTCTTTATATGAGGAAACAATTACCACATGTGTGGAAATCTAAGTGAATTTGGAATATATATATATCTACTTTTTTTTTTCATACAGGGCAGACCTTAGTAAATGGAAGCCAAAGTCTTTAAAGGGAACCAGAGATGAACGTTTCACACAAAATAAACATATCAATCAATAGCTTGTAAAGAATTAATGCTCTACCTGATAATTTCGCTGCTCTGGTGTGCCTTTTTGAGTGTTTTTTATCCATTATTGCTTCAGGAAAAATCCAATATGGCCACCGGCTCATATCCCTTCTGCTTCCGGGTTATGAGTTGTTCTGGATGTGCTGTCTAGGCTCTATGAAACTATAGACAAGCAGTGCTGCATCTGCAGCCTTTCATCTGTGTGCTTTGAACTTTATTATTCTGGTATGCTGTGTGGCTGCCTGTAGGAAGTGTCTCTCATAGGAATGAAACTGCACAGATAATAATGATGACGACTGCACAGTGCACACAGATCACACAGCCACACTTGTCTGTTATTTCAGAGCTCCTTTCTCAGCAGAGCAGCCCCTCCCATGTCATCAGAGCTCTGAGTATGCAAAGCAGGAAAGCTGAGCCAGGAGGGGGAAGGCTTGGGCTTGAAAAGACTTCACAGAAGACTGACTCAGCTAGAATGATTCCAGGTCAAACCTAGACTGAATGCTCAGTTAGGGATTCTTATCACAGCTGATAACAGGCAGATTGAGCAGAGAAGAATGAAACTAAAGGCCCATACACACGTCTGATTTTTGCGAACGACGGGTCGTTTGAACGTCCCGTCGTTCAGTCATCCGCACGCCAAATCAGGCGTGTGTACAGACTGTCGTTCGCGTGATAAGACTGAGTTTGAGCAAAAATCAGACGTACGTATGGGCCTTAAAAGCTGAAAGGGTAGGTGTTTACTGTCATGTTCCCACTGATAAATGTAGTAAAATACATGAGGGTGCTTCGTCTCTGGTTCTCTTTAACTACTTAAGCACTTAAGGACCACAGGCTTACCCCCCCCCCCCCCCCCAGGTACCAGGCCATTTTTTACAATTCAGGTCACTGCAGCTTTAACAGCTCGCTGCAGGGCCATACAACTCAGCACACAAATTAATCTTGACTTTCTATATCATCTTGAACAAAGCTGAGAGGAGAAAGGACAGAATGGGCCTGATTCACAAAGCGGTGCTAACAGTTAGCACGCTGGTGAAAAGCCCTTTATCATGCCTAAACTCAGTTTAGGCATGATATGTTTAGGTGTGATAAGTTTAGGCATGATAAGTTTAGGTGTAAAAAGTTTAAGCGCCAACTGGGTTAGCACCGCAGTGCACAGCTGATCTAAAGTTTTGCGCTAGCAAAGTCTGGTGCACTTCGCATAAAGTTTAATGGCGCTGCTTTGCGTGTGGGACTTTGCAAGCGACCTAAACTTATCTAAACTTATGCCTAAACTTATCACGCCTAAACTTATCACGCCTAAACTGGCTTTTCACCAGCGTGGTGCAATGGTTATCATGCCTAAAGTCTCTAACTGGGTTAGCACCGCTTTGTAAATCGAGCCCCATATGTCTGTTCTCAGCTCAAGTGGGAACACAGTCTCAGTCCTGCAAGTGGTGCAAATGCAGCTAGTAGTTTGCAGATACAAAATAGTTAAAAAAGCAGCGTGGTTTAAATGCACTATTCAGAGCAGTATTGCAAAAGTGCTGTTAGGGCCAGTGCACACCAAAAAGCGCTAGCGTAATCGCAAACGCTACGCGCTTTTTGAAGCGATTTTTTCAGAGCGATTCTAGGCATGCTGTGGCGTCGCCCCTGAGCTTTAACAGGCTTTGGGTGACCCACGCTTCACTCCCCACCTTTCGTGGTGCTCCCAAGTCGCGCACATTTGGCCTGGCATAATAATGCACTTGGACGCAGTACGAAATAAGGTAGGTCTAATCCTTTGGGAGATGGGTGTGGGCGGCTCTCTCTGGTGGTGACAGCGCTTTGGGAGGGCCGCCCGCACTTCTTACAGGGGCGGCTACAGGGTTTCTGAGCAGTGAGAGTGCTTGAGGCTCTGTTGGCCCCCCTTTTCCTGGGATCCTGGGGGGGCCTCCACGTGGCGATCCTGGATAAGTGCTAAATGCTGCGCGAACTAATCCCCCGCAGGGCAAAAATTTTGCGGGGAGTTAGTTGGCATTACCCTGCATATCCTGGCATGCGAAAGCAAATGCAGATTTGCTTGAGCAGTGTCTCATGAATAAGCTATTTAGGCCTTATCTGCAAAGCCAGGTATATAAGGGTTCACTTGCTGTTTGAGCACACACCCTGTTGGCAAAAAGATTCTAGGCATGTGCCTAGCGATTTTCTAATCATTAGTACATAGCAAGGAAATGAGCAGCGCTACTTAAAAACAGACTAGTGCCTACCTGCAAAAGAGTGCAAGCCCCACTTGTGGGGTCGAATACACACCGAGCATACACATGACCTGTCTACCACTAGAGGAGGATGTTGGTTTCCATTAACAGCTCATTTCCTTGCTATGTACTAATGTAATTCGTTTTTGGTCAGCTGCTCCCACTTAACAGCCATGCTTTTGGTGTATATGCAGAGCTTCTGTTTGGGTTCAAGGTGCGTTTGTAGTTCCTGGGGGGCTCAGCGCATCTCTGATGGAGGCCATTCAGAGGCGGCCTGGTGTTGCGCTGATCCACCTTTTGCGCAATTTTCAATTTTCGATTTTATTTGATTAGCCGCACCCAGGCTATGCATATACATAGGTTAGGATTTAGTTAGTGTTAGGCCCCTCCCATGGAGGATTGACTTCTTCACAGTGGGAGGGACGAGTACTTAATAGGTTGCATGCAAGCTGTTAATGGAAACCAACATCCTCCTCTAGTGGTAGACAGGTCATGTGTATGCTCGGTGTGTATTCGACCCCACAAGTGGGGCTTGCACTCTTTTGCAGGTAGGCACTAGTCTGTTTTTAAGTAGCGCTGCTCATTTCCTTGCTATGTACTAATGTAATTCGTTTTTGGTCAGCTGCTCCCACTTAACAGCCATGCTTTTGGTGTATATGCAGAGCTTCTGTTTGGGTTCAAGGTGCGTTTGTAGTTCCTGGGGGGGCTCAGCGCATGGAGGCCATTCAGAGGCGGCCTGGTGTTGCGCTGATCCACCTTTTGCGCGATTTTCTAACCATGCCTAGCGGTTTTTGCAGCAGTTTGGTGTAGCATTTTTTTTTGTTACAGTAGATCTGGAACTGAACAGCTTCTCTTTTACTAAAGGTTTATTTCAGAAAATTGGATCATATGAAAGAGTTTTACAAGCATTTCAAAGATACAAATGATATAAAATTGCTCACAGGTACATACTTGTAGAATTATACAGTATATTAACATATATAACCAGGAAATCTGTGAACACTTTATAATATCTGCCGTGAATTAAAGTGATCCAGGCAATCCTTATTTGTCTTAGTAAACCTAAAAGGCATTTAACTATTTTGGATAAAACAGAACAAAATAAATGAAAATAAAAGAAGATAAATGAAGCGGACACACTTCCTACACTGCCTGCATTTACATCTAGTCTGAGTACAAGTGATACCCAGATCTTCTCAATAATCTATCGTGTATTATACATCAGGTGGTGGAAACATTTTGTCCATAGACCAATCGTCCCACATTGCATGGAATAGAGGGAGAGTATTTGAGATAGTGTTTGAGATATAATCCACTAATCTAATTTCCTCGACTCTACTTACAACCTGATCAAATGCGACATTGGGTGATTTCCAGTTTCTGGCAACTACCCATAAAATGGCGGCTATAAAGGTACCATATATCCTGTTCCATTTTTTAAGAATTGTGGGATTAGTGGACCATAAAAGTATATGTTGAGGAAGCAGAACGATTGGTTTCCTGCTCAGATTAGACATTCCCTGGCGAAATTTATCCCATATTGCCTGCATAACTGGACAGGACCAGAATATGTGTGTAAGAGAACCAACATTTTGACAGCCTCTAAAGCATAATGGAGATACTGAAGGGAATATTCTATGCAGCCTCTCTGGGGTTCTATACCATCTTAGCACCACTTTCAGGGCTGATTCTCGTATCATTGGGGACTTGGTGGCTTGTGATAAGTTCGAGTTCATTCTGGCCCAATCAGTAGTGTCGAGAGTAAGACCTAATTCAGATTCCCATTCCATCATATTTTTAGTTTTTTGTTGGGATAGTAGACCGTTCATGAGGTTGTATAGTATAGATATAATTCCCTTGATTGGGTTAGAAGACAAATAAAGGTTTTCATATGTTGTACAGTTCATAATACCAAAGGGACCTGAATATCGCATAAAGAAATGTTTTAATTGCGCATATCTATAGTATTCGGTGGAACTGAACAGCTTCTGTAACAAAAACACTTGGAAAATCTGATCTAGTGCTTTTTACAGTGATTTTTCACTTTCCTATACTAAACATTGAAGCTGAATTGCCTCAGAAAAGCGCAGAAATGTTGCAGGACCTGCGATGCGTTTGGGAGAAAACCACATCCTCTGGTGTGATCCATCCCATTCAAATATATTAGCCAAATGCTTTTCAAAGTGCTGGCGTTTTTAAAAGCGCTCAGAAGCGCTCTTGGTGTGCACCAGCCCTTAGTGATGTCTGTAGCAATTAGCAAGTTTTTGGTAAATGAGGCCTTTGGCCTAGCAAAACACATTATGAGGCCATACTTCTCACGAGACCTTGGATGGGGGAGTGTTGTTTTAGTATTTTATCATAATTTTATCTAAATGGAGGGTTCTGTATACATCCATGAACAGTTAATCAGAAAATGCTATTGCAATAGTGAAAGCCACCTACATATGGCACATTTATATTTGTGACACCAATGGCTACATCATCAAGGAAATAGATTTCACAACACCCTTGACGTTATGAGCAAAATGCCCTACACGTAAGGGATTAGTTGGCTGATTACTTTATGACTGAAGAGGGCAGAGTTATTGGGCAAGAAAACTTTATTTAATTTCTTAGTTTTTGTACAGCTTGCGTCTTCTTACACTATAGTTTTGCGAAGTAACACATTCTTCGCTCATATAAAAATGTGTGACATTACAAGGCCTGTGTAACAACATGTGTATGTGGTTCTGTTTTGTCAGACTAATGAACATAGGATTTTATTGGTACATCTATTGAATGGGTATTAACAAAACTATGGCTTACAATTTAACTGCTTAGTACAGGCGATTAAATGTGGTAAAGTAAAACATAGGCCTTTACATTAATATCTATACTTTTAATTACTGAAATTATTGAGCTGTACATGATAAGTAAGAGTGACAGTCAATACACATATACAATAACATATCTAAGCATACCCCTCTCTTAAAGAGACTCCGATCACCTCTCACGGGTATGCCTTTAAGACTCCGACCAGTACTGCAAAGTACTTAAAGGGAACCTGAACTGAGTAAAATTATTTGAAATAAACACATGACGTAGCTACAAAATGAATATTACATACTAAACTCACTGTCAGTTCCTCTCAGAGGCTCACCATTTTCTTCTTACAGTGATCCCTTCCAGTTCTGACAAGATTTTGTCAGAACTGAAATATACCACATGCTGTCAGTTACAACTGAATGTGCAAGGTAACGTCCATGTTTCCCTATGGCTCAAGTGGGCGATATTACAGTTTAACAGTGTGCTGACCAGGAAACTGTTATGGAGTAATGGTCATTTTCAAAATGGAGGACAGAGAATTCCATTAATCACAGTGGACAAACAGGACAAACAGGATGCAGGAGAGGAGAAAGTATTGTATAGTCATAACATCATAAATACACTATATATACAGTGACCCTTTGCTAAACTATACACTACACTCACCTAAAGAATTATTAGGAACACCTGTTCAATTTCTCATTAATGCAATTATCTAATCAACCAATCACATGGCAGTTGCTTCATTGCATTTAGGGGTGTTGTCCTGGTCAAGACAATCTCCTGAACTCCAAACAATGTCAGAATTGGAAAGAAAGTTGATTTAAGCAATTTTGAGCGTGGCATGGTTGTTGGTGCCAGATGGGATGGTCTGAGTGTTTCACAATCTGCTCAGTTACTGGGATTTCCACACACAACCATTTCTAGGGTTTACAAAGGATGGTGTGAAAAGGGAAAAACATCAGTATGCGGCAGTCCAAGGGAAAAACATCCAGTATGCGGCAGTCCTGTGGGCGAAAATGCCTTGTTGATGCTAGAGGTCAGAGGAGAATAGGCCGACTGATTCAACCTGATAGAAGAGCAACGTTGACTGAAATAACCACTCGTTACAACCGAGGTATGCAGCAAAGCATTTGTGAAGCCACAACACACACAATCTTGAGGCGGATGGGCTACAACAGCAGAAGACCCCACAGGTACCACTCATCTCCACTACAAATAGGAAAAAGAGGCTACAATTTGCACGAGCTTACCAAAATTGGACAGTTGAAGACTGGAAAAATGTTGCCTAGTCTGATGAGTCTCAATTTCTGTTGAGACATTCAACTGGTAGTCAGAATTTGGCATAAACAGAATGAGAACATGGATCTTGCCTTGTTACCACTGTGCAGGCTGGTGGTGATGGTGTAATGGTGTGGGGGATGTTTTCTTGGCACACTTTAGGCCCCTTAGTGCCAATTGGGCATCGTTTAAATGCCACGGGCTACCTGAGCATTGTTTCTGACCATGTCCACCCCTTCATGACCACCATGTATCCATCCTCTGATGGCTACTTCCAGCAAGATAATGCACCACAAAGCTCGAATCACTTCAAATTGGTTTCTTGAACATGACACTGAGTTCACTGTACTAAAATGGCCCCCACGGTCACCAGATCTCAACCCAATAGAGCATCTTTGGGATGTGATGGAACGGGAGCTTCGTGCCCTGGATGTGCATCCCACAAATCCCCATCAACTGCAAGATGCTATCCTATCAATATGGGCCAACATTTCTAAAGAATGCTTTCAGCACCTTTGTTATGATCATGTCTGCAGCGTTTACTGCTGGCTGCAGTGGTATTGTAACCCAAGCAGTTCTGATGTCATTACATGCATTTTCTTGCATAGTTTGGTTTGCACTTAAACTAGTTGCTGATTCCATCTGCAGTCGCTCTGAAGTTAATGACAGTTTAATATGCTTTTGTGTAAACAAACATTGTCTGCTGCAATGGAGGGGCAATCCCTTTCCTGCAGGCTGCATATCATTGTCTGCCTTTTCCTGCTGTCAGCCTGTGATTAATTACCATTCACTTGTGTGGGAATCTGCAGGTCTGCTCCCATTGGATGACCTGAGTATAAAGAACTGCTTCCTGCAATGCTTGATGGGCTACCATAGTCTCAGATTCTGTCTGTTACTCTGCTCGTGCCCCACCTCGTTCCTAGTCCGTGTGGACTGCGCTGACTCCTGCGAAGGGGTCAGCGAGTCCTCCTAGTTCTGCTCTTGTTCTAGAAGTTGTTACTCTGCTTGTCTTGTGTCATATATTGGTTCATCGCCAATATATACGCATACTTGCGCATTTTGTTATTTTCCTTGTATTCGTGTTACGTTGATACATCAGTGTCGCTGATAAATACGTACATGAACTGTTTATTTCCTGTGTTCAGTTAGTCAGCCTTCCAGCACGTTTTGGTAGTTTGCGCGTATCGTGAGCACCCGTGTTGAGCTAGTATCCTGCTCCTGGTCCTGTTTGTGGATTGCGTTCATCTCTGCGAGGAGATAGCGAATCCTTCTAAGTCCTGTTTCCTGTATTGCTCCAGTGCTAGTCAGTGTTCCTGCTTATGTCATATATCGGTTCATTGCCGATATATACATATGTTAGTCAGACGTTACAAATAGTTTCATTGATAGCTGTAATTCAGACAAGTGGTTCGACCCAGCACTCTCAATGGAGACAAGCGTGCTATAGCTGATCAGATTTTTCACTGTAGCGGTGCTGCTGATATCTCTTTTTTCGCTATTTTTGAACTTGATGAGCAACAAGAAGCTAACTTTTTCACTGTAGCGGTGCTGCTGATATCTCTTTTTTCGTTATTGATAGCTGTAATTGTAATACGCTAGGAAAACATACTTATTGTATATTTGTCTGTGTTACGTTCATCTATCTTGATCCTGCTATTTCCTGACTATCTTGTCCTGTCTTTGTGAGTCACGCCATCGCTGCAAACGCATTGGCTGCCTCATTCCAGTCTGTCTTATTGTGGACGCTTGCTGTCACTAAGTAGTGGCTAGTTAAGCAAGCGTTCATTCTGTCTACTTGTCCTGATCTCCTCAGTCCTGGTTTATGCGCTCAGCGCTACTTTGCGCTGAGACGTTATTACGAAAGTGTTGTTTGTGGCTGTTCGGATCTGCACCGGCTCTGTGCACCACAATCTCCTATTGGAGTCAGTCCTCTCCTCCACTAAACTGGGGATATCCTGATCCCTTGTGCTGGTGTGTGTACCTCCTTCACGTCAGTTTATGTGTTGCCTGCTGACTGTGGAGATTACACCTCCAAGCTTAACAACCTTGATGAATTAATGCCACGTAGAATTAAGGCAGTTCTGAAGGGAAAAGACTGTCAACCTCTGTATTATTATGGTGTTCCTAATAATCCTTTAGGTGAGTGTAGAGTGCATTTGAAATGCTTACACATGGCAATTGGCAAACTATTAAGAGAAGCACACATATAAATATAGATATGTGAATTATATATTACAACACTCCATTACCTGCAAGCCTCTATAGTTTGGGTGCCATTTTTGCCCAATCTGGGAACATGGTGGTTGTAATTTTGTACCAGGCTTGGCGCATTTTGTAGTTATCTCGGCTTGTGTGTCACATCATAAGTGATCCAGCATCTCGCCCTCTCTGGGTCAACCCTAGGAAGTGAACAGGAAGCGGAAATACAGCTCCAAACTTGCTTTTTATACCAAAACTGATGAAAATCAGATTCAATAATTATCGAATCTGATGAAAAACAGTGCCACCAAGAGCATGCCCTATCAACAATTTGTGGTTACAAAGAAGCAGCAACGTGCACCAACCGTCAATACTCAGCTTCATTTATTGTGCCTGGTATGAAAAGTGACATCATAGAGCTTTACATCATCAAAACATGTACCTTGTCATGCTGTGGTGGCAGTTGCGGGGGTGGAAGTGGGTGCTGGGGTGCTTGGTCACGCTGCGTTCCACTCTGCCGCCGACCTCATCTGCGGCCCCAGCACCCACTTCCACCCCCACAACCTCCACCACAGCATGACAAGGTACATGTTTTGATGATGTAAACCCCTATGATGTCACTTTTCATACCAGGCACAATAACTGAAGCTGAGTATTGACGGATGGTGCACATTGCTGCTTCTTTATAACCAAGATTTATGTGATACTCTTTCTTCCTAATCCTATACACGGAGCACACATCTGCAGCTACAGTACCTGGATAGAAAAGGAGAGGGGGAACAGCACAAACCGGGAGATTAGGCCTACTGAAGTACCTGCCCACAGACTCTCCGACACTAAAGGGGAGTGCCACACTGAGCTTTTCTTTTTGACAAATATTGCCTATCAATAGAGTGACCAGACGTCCCGGATTGCCCGGGACACGTCCCGGATTCGGGGTCCGCTGTCCCAGGCTTAATGAGGTCCCGGGAAACGTCCCGCTTTCAGCAGCGGGACGTCCCGGCCTCGGGACTCTGGCCACTCTCTCCTCAATGAACTGGCAGCGGCGTCTATAGACGCCGTGCCAGTTCATTGCCCGCAGCCCCGCTCCAGCCTCCTCTTCCAGTGTCTGTTTCCGACATCGGCAGGCGAGCAGGGCTACGGCAAGATGGCTGCCGAAGCCCTGTACTGGAGACCTATTTGTGTCACTAGTACAGGGCTTCGGGCGCCATCTTGCCGTAGCCCTGTCAGCGCGGGAGAGAAGAGCAGGAGGAGGAAGACGGTCCCGGGACGGAGCAGCGCGCCAGAGGCCGGACACTTCTGCCAGGTGAGTAAATGCTTTCTTTTCCAGGTGAAATGTTTGCCCGCATTGTTTCTTTTCCAGGTGAAATGTTTGCCCGCATTGTTTCTTTTCCAGGTGAAATGTTTGCCCGCATTGTTTCTTTTCCAGGTGAAATATTTGCCCGCATTGTTTCTTTTCCAGGTGAAATGTTTGCCCGCATTGTTTCTTTTCCAGGTGAAATGTTTGCCCGCATTGTTTCTTTTCCAGGTGAAATGTTTGCCCGCATTGTTTCTTTTCCAGGTGAAATGTTTGCCCGCATTGTTTCTTTTCCAGGTGAAATGTTTGCCCGCATTGTTTCTTTTCTGGTGAAATGTTTGCCTGCATTGTTTCTTTTCCAGGTGAAATGTTTGCCCGCATTGTTTCTTTTCTGGTGAAATGTTTGCCTGCATTGTTTCTTTTCCAGGTGAAATGTTTGCCCGCATTGTTTCTTTTCTGGTGAAATGTTTGCCCGCATTGTTTCTTTTCTGGTGAAATGTTTGCCCGCATTGTTTCTTTTCTAGTGAAATGTTATTGTTTGCCCGCATTGTTTCTTTTCTGGCGAAATGTTTGCCTGCAGTGCGTTTCTTTTCTGGCGAAATGTTTGCCCGCATTGCGTTTCTTTTCTGGCGAAATGTTTGCCCGCAGTGCGTTTCTTTTCTGGCGAAATGTTTGCCCGCATTGCGTTTCTTTTCTGGTGAAATGTTTGGCCGCAGTGCGTTTCTTTTCTGGTGAAATGTTTGCCCGCAGTGCATTTCTTTTCTGGTGAAATGTTTGGCCGCAGTGCGTTTCTTTTCTGGTGAAATGTTTGCCCGCAGTGCGTTTATTTTGTACTGACATGTTGCCCGCATTGCGTTTATTTTGTACTGACATGTTTGCCCGCATTGCATTTATTTTATACTGACATGTTGCCTATTGCGTTTATTTTCTGGTGTCCGGGGTAACTGTTACTGCATTTATTATTTAATGGTCATAGATGGCTATGTTTGCTGCTTTGTGGTTACGGTATACTATTAGCATCACACAGTTTCTGCACACCCATGATACAAAGTCTCGTTTGTCCACATCATGGCTGTGACGTACCTCCAGAGTAGGATACCGTTGAGCTGAGAGCAGCAACCCTTGCAACTAGTCAACTGTTCACCCTGGAGTTGGAACAGGGATTCCCAGTAGACAAGGGGCAGGAGTGCTCGCGACACTGATGGCGTGGCGCCGAAACGCGTGACCAAGTTAGCGACGTGGGACTCCCGCGGACCAAGTCGGGTGGTGCAATGACTTGGTGATCCGAGGAACCTGTAAGTGAGGCAAGCAGAGAGGTTAGTTCCACCGGCGAAGGTCGGCAACAAGACAGGTCTTGGGACAGGCAGAGAGTCGGCAACAGGACAGGTTCTCAGACAAGCAGTGGTCGGCAACAGAGCGGGTAGTCGTACGGAGCAATAGTCGGCAACAGAGCGGGCAGTCAGACAAGCCAGGATCAGCATCCAAGAGGTTAACGGGCAGAACAAAGTTCACACACAGGAGTACATACAACAAGCTGCAATACTACAGCACTGGTCGCTTGCACTCTCCAGACTGAAATAGGCCGTTTGGCGCGAATGCGCATGCGCAACGCGCCCGCAACCCGGAAATGCACATAACAGACCCCTAATGCGCGCGCGCGTGCCGCGCTACGTCGACAGCCTTCGCCGCCAACGCTTGCGCCGCGCCACGCAACGCACATAGGCACTGAACGCCAGACCCCCATTCCTGGGACCCCGACGACCCCCGCCAGGATGTCTGCCGGCATTCGTGTGTACCAGCCGCCACGTCTGGACAGGTAACTGACCGTGACAATGCCCCCCCCCAAGGAGCATCCTCCGGATGCCAACCGTAATTGGTTTACCCGGGAACTTGGCATAAAATTCCTTCAACAGTTCAGGTGCATGCATATTGGAGGCTGGTTCCAAGGTATTCTCTTCTGGGCCATAGCCCTTCCATTTTACCAAGAACTGTAACCGACTACCCCTCTTCCTTGAATCCAAGACTTGTTCCACCTCAAACTCCTCTTCACCATCCACCAGCACAGGAGGTGGGGGTGGAATGATTCGGTCAGGAAAGGGATCTTCCTCCACAGGTTTCAGTAAGGCTACATGAAAAACAGGATGAATTTTTAGATTCTGGGGTAACTCCAGTTCATAGGCCACTTGACTGATCTTCTTTTTTACAGGAAATGGTCCAACGAACTTAGGCCCCAATTTTTTGGAAGGACATGACAATTTCAGGTTTGTCGTAGATAACCAGACTAGATCTCCTATCTTGAAATCCAGATTACCCCTCCTGTGACGATCCGCTTTCTTCTTGAATGCTTCCTGGGCGGCTTTCATGGTTTGTTGCAATAACTTATTGTTATCAGAGAAAAATTCAATTAATTCAGTAGCAGCAGGTACGGATGATTCTGATATGAGATTTGGCAAGAAAGACGGATGATAGCCATAATTGGCAAAGAATGGCGTCTGTTGAGTAGATGAATGAACCGAGTTATTGTATGAGAATTCAGCCAGCGGAAGAAGATGAACCCAGTTATCTTGAGAGCAGGTAGAAAAACATCTAAGGTACTGTTCAAGAGTCTGGTTGGTACGCTCGGTTTGCCCATTAGATTGTGGGTGATATGCAGAAGAAAAGTGCAGTTGGATGTTCAGTAACTTAAACAGGGCTCTCCAAAACTGTGAGGTGAATTGTGTACCCCTGTCTGAAATGATGTCTCCAGGAATTCCGTGTAGCCGAATAATTTCTTTAATAAAGGTACGGGCAGTTGTCTGAGCTGACGGAGTGTTCTGCATAGGCACAAAATGTGCCATCTTCGATAAACGATCCACCACTACAAAAATTGTATTGTAGCTGTCGGACTCAGGTAGTTCGACAATAAAGTCCATAGATATGGAGAGCCATGGCCTCAATGGTACTGGAAGAGGGTTTAGAAGCCCCCAAGGTCTAAGTCTAGTTCCTTTGCAACGGTTACAGACCCGGCAAGACGTTACATAAGCTTTACAGTCTTTCCGTAATTCTGGCCACCAGAAATTCCGCCTAAGCAGTTCCTGCGTCTTGCTTACCCCGAAGTGGCCTGCCAACTCGTGATCGTGGCATAACTTAAGCACAGCTGATCGTAATTCCCTAGGGACAAAAATTTTTCCCTCCCATATCCAGAGACCATCCTTCTGTGATAGTGGTATCTTAATCTCTTCAGGATGAACAGGTACGGCCTGACGGATCTGGTTAACTAGTTCTGGCTGTAGCATCAAAAAATTTTGGCTAGACAACACTGTATCCATAACTGGTTGGACCTCATCATCAGGGAACATTCGTGACAAAGCGTCAGGTTTAGTGTTCTTCGATCCGGGTCGATAAGTAATATGAAATGTAAATCGAGTAAAGAAAAGAGCCCATCTGGCTTGCCTAGGATTTAGACGTCTGGCGGTCTTGAGGTACTCCAGATTCCGATGGTCGATATAAATCAGTATTGGGTGAGATGCTCCCTCTAATAGGTATCTCCACTCTTCTAGAGCATCCTTAATGGCCAATAGTTCCCTGTCTCCCACATCATAGTTCTTCTCAGACAGGGACAACTTCCGGGAATAAAATGCCACTGGGTGGAGCAACACTTTTGGACCCCTCCTTTGTGAAAGTACTGCCCCTACTGCGGTTTCGGATGCGTCCACTTCCAAGACAAAAGGTAAAGCTGGATCTGGATGTTTGAGTATCGGGGCAGAGGTAAAGTAAAGTTTCAATTTATCAAAGGCTTCCTGAGCTTCTCCAGTCCATTTGAAAGGTTTCTGTTGCTGAGTGAGTTGTGTAATTGGTAGGACTATGGCTGAGAAGTTTCTGATAAATCTACGGTAGAAGTTTGCGAATCCTATAAATCTTTGAACCGCTTTTCTATTCGTAGGAGCTGGCCAATCTAAAATAGCTTGAATCTTTTGAGGATCCATGATGAAGCCATTGGCAGAGATGATGAGCCCCAGAAACTGAATCGACTCCTGTTCAAACTGACATTTTTCTGCTTTTACATAAAGTTGATGAATCCTAAGTCGTGCTAGGACCTGTGAAACTTGGTGACGATGTATTTCTAAGGAAGGAGAGAAGATTAGGATGTCATCCAAATAAACGATGATGAATCGATCCAGAAAATCCTTTAACACGTCATTAATGAAATATTGGAAGGTTGCCGGAGCGTTGCACAGGCCGAAGGGCATAACTAGATACTCAAAATGTCCGTATCGGGACCTGAAAGCCGTCTTCCATTCATCTCCTGTTCTTATTCTTATCAAATTATACGCCCCTCTCAGATCGAGTTTTGTAAAAATCTTGGCTTCACGTAGCTTTTGAAATAGCTCTGGAATCAATGGTAACGGGTAGCGATTCTTAATGGTGACTTTATTAAGCTCTCTATAATCAATGCACGGACGAAGTGTTTTATCTTTTTTCTCCACAAAGAAGATGCCTGCCCCTGCTGGTGAGGTCGATGGCTGGATAAATCCTTTTCTTAAGTTTTCTTCAATATACTGTTTTAACACTTTCTGTTCAGGTTCTGATAATGGAAACATCTTGCCAAACGGGACAGCTGCCCCAGGAATCAAGTCAATTGGACAGTCATAAGGACGATGAGGAGGTAGCAGATCAGCCCCTTTTTCGTCAAACACATCCAAAAAATCGTGATATTGTTCTGGAATAAGTTGCTGCAAAGGTGAGATACACAGTAGAGGTCCAGTGGAATTGCAGATTGTCTTAATACAATGATTTTTACAGTAAGGAGAAGAGAAACTAATTTCCCCAGTAATCCAATTGATCAATGGGTTATGTGCTTTTAACCACGGTAACCCCAAAATAATAGGGTACAGAGGAGAGGCCACTAGGTCAAACTTGAGTAACTCCCGATGATTCATCAGACTGAAGGTGTTGATCAATGTGGTTTCCAAGGTAACAGGCCCAGAACTGATTGATGATCCATCTGCCAAATGGATATGGAGTGGTTCCTTACGGGATTGAATTGGGATTTGATGTTGAGTGGCAAATGAAATGTCCATGAAGCAGCTGCAAGCTCCTGAATCGATTATAGCGGTAATATTAAGGTTTCTTCCTGGAAGCTGTAACAAGATGGGAATAGAAAAATGGTTATTCTCGAAAGTAACCGAGGTAGAATATGATGTCTTATTAGTAGATTCCTTACCCAATGGTCGGACTGGACATGACTGGATAAAGTGTCCCGAGGCTCCGCAATAGAAACAAAGGTTATTTTGTCTTCTTCGTGCTCTTTCTTCGGTGGTTAAGGCTGACCGGATGACTCCTAACTGCATGGGTTCCGGCTGATCTGCAGAAGCAGCAACAGTAGGTGAAGCGGACGTCACAGGGGGTGCTGAAGTAGGAACAAAGAAAGACCGTGAGGATCCTGCTGTAGATCTTTCCAACTGTCTTTCCCGAAATCTCCGGTCAATTTGTAAAGCCGATATGATCAGCGCATCCAATGTTGCAGGTACTCCAACCCGTGCCAGTTCATCCTTAAGACTTTCCGATAATCCCAAACGATATTGGTGACGTAATGCAGACTCATTCCACTCCGTATCCGATGCCAAACAGCGGAATTCTGACGTGTACTCCTCTACCGTACGTCTACCCTGTCGTAGATTACTCAAGGCTGTTTCTGCCGTTACACTGCGTTGTGGGTCATCATAGAGAAGGGCCATGGCCGCAAAGAGTTCCGCAGTAGAATTCAAACAAGGATGCTTCTTATCAATTAGCTGATGAGCCCATGACTGAGGTTCTCCAGATAACAGGGAGACAATAAATCCCACTTGAGTTTCTTCTGAAGCAAACGTGCGAGGTTGCAATGAAAAATATAATTGACAAGAGTGTTGAAAAGCGCGGAACTTGCCACGGTTTCCAGAAAAACGTTCCGGAATCGGCACTCGTGGTTCCGGGGCATAAGTCAGAGGGGCTGGAGTTACATTGACCGGTGCTGATGCAGGGACGGGTTGAGCCACAGCAGGGGCAGGTAATTGCTGAATAGGAGCAGGATTCGCATTGGTCATAGCGTCGAGTTGTCCCTGAAGTCGTTGGTGTCCCGCTTGAAGCTCCTTAATAGCATCGGTTAATGTGGACATCTGGTTGCATAGGGTAGTCAGGACGTTTGCTGCCTCAGTGGTATCCATTTTGTGGCTGTAGTATTCTGTGACGTACCTCCAGAGTAGGATACCGTTGAGCTGAGAGCAGCAACCCTTGCAACTAGTCAACTGTTCACCCTGGAGTTGGAACAGGGATTCCCAGTAGACAAGGGGCAGGAGTGCTCGCGACACTGATGGCGTGGCGCCGAAACGCGTGACCAAGTTAGCGACGTGGCACTCCCGCGGACCAAGTCGGGTGGTGCAATGACTTGGTGATCCGAGGAACCTGTAAGTGAGGCAAGCAGAGAGGTTTGTTCCACCGGCGAAGGTCGGCAACAAGACAGGTCTTGGGACAGGCAGAGAGTCGGCAACAGGACAGGTTCTCAGACAAGCAGTGGTCGGCAACAGAGCGGGTAGTCGTACGGAGCAATAGTCGGCAACAGAGCGGGCAGTCAGACAAGCCAGGATCAGCATCCAAGAGGTTAACGGGCAGAACAAAGTTCACACACAGGAGTACATACAACAAGCTGCAATACTACAGCACTGGTCGCTTGCACTCTCCAGACTGAAATAGGCCGTTTGGCGCGAATGGCATGACGCGTCACGCATGCACGCGCACACGCAAGCGTGCCCGCGCGCATGCGCAACGCGCCCGCAACCCGGAAATGCACATAACAGACCCCTAATGCGCGCGCGCGTGCCGCGCTACGTCGACAGCCTTCGCCGCCAACGCTTGCGCCGCGCCACGCAACGCACATAGGCACTGAACGCCAGACCCCCATTCCTGGGACCCCGACGACCCCCGCCAGGATGTCTGCCGGCATTCGTGTGTACCAGCCGCCACGTCTGGACAGGTAACTGACCGTGACAATGGCGTAAACACTGCTTTCTTATGCCTCGCTGTTACATCATTACGTTAGCTCCGCCCATACAATGTCATGGCCACGCCCATTTTTTCGGCGCGCGCCCCCCTCCCCCAGTCTTCGCCGCTGCGTGCTCCTCACTCCTTCCCACTTTTCGCCGCGGCACCTGGGCACGTGTATGAAGTCACACACAAGCCCAAATGCTGTAACGCCGGCAACCAGGTGGGGGAGCAAGTGTGGAAATACAATGAGGACACTCAGCGCACACGGCTGGACAGGTGTGTGTGTGGGTGGGGAAGGAGTTTGGTGTGGTTTAAAACATTAGGGTACGTGGCTGGGGGCAGCGAGGCATCAAAGCAGCATCACAAAGCTGATTCACGAAAGATTTCATGCTGAAATTGATAGGGAATCGGCCTGCGGTTTATGGCAGCCAACAGATCTTTCTCCGATCGGATTCGATCAGAGAGAGAGACGTCTCTTGGTCGATCAGCTGCCAAAATCACTAGATGTATGGCCATTTGCCACCTTAATAGTGAGTGTCAGTACTTTTGCAATACTGCTCTGAATAGTGCATTCAAACCACACTGCTCTTTTAACTATTTTCTCTCTGTAAACTACTACCTTTATGCTACTGTGACTAAACCTTGATGCAAGAAACATTGCCCATGTTATCCTTTATCTATTCATTTATTTAAAAGCTGGAAACCTTGTGCCTACCTGGTATATTGATACTATTCCTGATTTCCCCAGGCCAGAGTTGCAAGTATAGGTTATACTCACTGTAGTGGGGGTGCCATTGGGTTGAGTGCATGTGCGTTAGCATATCGAGTTACAATTGTAATGACTAGTGGTTCATTTATCACTGTTTTAATTCTTATTAATGTGAATATAAATGTATCTTAGCTCGGTGGAATGTTACTACGTTATATTACTCAAGCTGTTATATTATTCTGTCGCGGTAAAGCGGCCTCCCACCCCTCCCTGCACCGAAACAAAAAAACTAAGGTAAACATTGTCCTATATTTTTTATTAAGGTGACTGCTCTTGTTCGCTGTGTGAGTAAAAAAACTTGCACTGTATACAAACTTCTCTTTTAGTCTAGCAGATCTTACTGTTTGCTTTAACAAACTCAGGTTTGCAACAACCTTCTGTCAGAATCTCAACTAAAGCTATCCATACACAACAGACAACAGCCCAATACTGCAAGTCAATCAAAGCCTTCACAGTTAAAGTGGACCCAAATTAAAAATACAAGATTTCAGAAATAAAATCTATTTTCTAAATTATAATAATAAATAGCAGCCTTTTTTCAGCTGCATGATGACGAATATAAAATATGTTACATTTATTGGAGGAACCCCTCCCTTCCTTTCAAATTGCCGGGACAAAATCCGGCAAACTGGTGGAGTAGATGGTGTCCGGCAATGGAGGAATTGCTAATGGCTGCCCCCAGTATAACCCTAGTTATGAAAAGAGAAGGGTGAAAAGCATGCACTGAAATGCTCATAGGTTTGAAGGAGTGTTTATTTATCTTTGTATGTGTTAGAGTGGTGCAACTAAATATTTTTAATTAAAAAATTTTTTTGGTTTGGGTCCGCTTTAAGGTTCCCATACATTACTTGATTTTTTGCATTGATGTCCGGCCGATTTGGTCATACAAATTTAATCTGGCAGAGATCGATGCCGCACCATGGCCATGCGATTTCCGCCTGCATCGATTAAAACCATCAATCTGGCATGCTATAAAATTCTCAGTCTAAAGGGCCTCTAAAGGGCAGCTGAGTGATGTGTGTAGGTAGCCATGGAGATGTTTACTATATGTAATAATCGTTATGATGACGGTCGCTATTAAATGAAGTTGGACGGGATGCAGGGAGGAAACTGATTCATGCGGCGGTACAGCTGTGGCACATGGTAAGAGGGAGGGGGTTCGATTTCAGGAGGAATAGTTTGGATTTTTTACTGCTGTGGATCGATTAAATATGATCTTTGCTTTTCATTTGAATGATATTATCAAAAATACAATAGTTTTTTAAAAATCACATTGTCAATGGGCACCTTTAGTTTTCTCAAGGTTTACATCCAATCCCATTTCCTTTGTCTTCATCTCCCACCTTAAAAATGTTCCTTTCATTCAACTTTCACTTGGGGCTGCAATTAAGATCATCAGCATTTGCCACCTGACTCATTTGGAACGTGATATTAACATTCATATCACCTTTTCCAAACGCAGTCTCCAGCACCAAGATAAAAAGCAGTGCTGACAGGGTGTCTCCTTATGTTATTCCTTTGTTTACTTTACATAAATTTTACATTTGCCACTAACCTCAATCATGGCACTTGTTCCTTGTAAAGTCACTGCAACCTCATTAAGGCTTTGTTCACACATAAAAAAGGTGTCCAGCCTTGTCAGTTTTTGACAGTTGGCATCAGTTTTGTATGTCTTTCTATGGTTGTGTTCAGACATAAAATGTGTACATACATTTCCCATCTGGTCCAGTCCTGTTTTGTATGTGTTTTTATGGCTATGTTCACATGTATAATGTATACATTTGGGGTCCAGTCCTGTCAGTTTCGTATGTGGTTTTCTGGCTGTGTTCACACATAAATGGTGTACATTTCCGGTCTCTTCCAGTCCTGTCAGTTTTGTATGTGTATCTATGGCTGTGTTCACAAATAAAGGGTGTACATTTCCGGTCCAATCAGGTAAAACTGATAGAAAACGGATGCAAAACTGACAGTAAAGGACAGAACTGTACTGGAAATGCACACATTTCTGTGTGAATCAACAAGCATCTGTGGTTTTCCTTGCATCCTCAAATTACTGTATTTATCGGCATTTAAAGAGGATCTGTAGTCTAAAATTCTTACAATAAAAAGTACTGTAATAGATTGCGGAAAAGCCACTGCGCGGACTGGCAGCGAGGCGGCTGGTTCCGCATTCAGCTCAGCGGTTTACACATGGCGGCGTGCGTCTGATGTGGCTGGGCCTTCTAGTGCACACAGATTGAGGAATGCGCGCGCTCTGAGAGGCAGAACCTTTATGACAAACGAAGAGGGATCAGCTGACCAAGTTGGTCAGCTGATCTCAGAGCGGGCGGCTATTGGTTGATCAGCGCAGCGATGGGTGGCGCCCGGGAGCGCCGCACTTTATATAGTTATTGCTGGTCAGTCTCAAGTTGTCTGCCGTTGCGAACACTTACGTGAAAGCACTCAGACCATAGTCAGATCCCACAGTGTGTTAGAACCAGGAGGACCTGGGGATTCACACTGAGCCAGATTACTACTGTGTTATTTACCGTGTTATACTTTAGACCAGTTCCAGGGTGTTGAGACCATGGACCTCACACCCCAGCTTAGGAATTCTGTGTCAATACTGTGTTATACTTTGGACCAGTTCCAGGGTGTCGAGACCACGGACCTCACACCCCAGCTTAGGAATTCTGTGTCAATACTGTGTTATACTTTAGACCAGTTCCAGGGTGTCGAGACCACGGACCTCACACCTCACACCGCAGCTTAGGAATTCTATGTCAATACTGTGTTATACTTTAGACCAGTTCCAGGGTGTTGAGACCACGGACCTCACACCCCAGCTTAGGATTACTGTGTCATTACTGTGTTATACCTTAGACCAGTTCCTGGGTGTTGAGACCACGGACCTCACACCCCAGACTAGGAATCTATTTGTTACCTGTTATGACCATTTGCTCTGTTGACCTCGCTCTTGCTTTCTGATTCGGTACCTCAGCATATCTGCCTTCCTGTTGTCAAACTCTGCCTGTCCCCGGTTACCGAATCAGTCTATTGTCTCTGTACTTTCTCTGCCCGTGTGTTGCCGACCTAGCCTGCCCGACCTTGCGAGCTATCGCTCTCTATGAAGGGATTAGCCTTCAGTGCTGCTTGTGACGCCCACCTTCTAGGTGTCACTTAGCCACAGGGCCTTCCTGCTATCCAGCCTGGGGCTCCACCCCCTTGGAAGTCTCAGGCTGCTGGAAGGTCTTCACACTTCCCAGAGGGAGGTATTTCTCATACTGCTAAGGACCACCTGCTCCTCGCATGGTCCTACTCAAAGTCATTACTGTTGCACCAAACACTCACACTATATAGGTGTCCAGAGGTTAGTCATACTCGGATTATTGGTGATTCTGCAGATCATCCATAATCGGGTATATGTCTGTATTTCTGGTGATATTGCAGATCACCAACAATCAGATTCTCTCTGGGTGTTGACACCGATGGTTACACATACCATTCTATTCATTATGGTCTCCTGGGCCCCTCTGTGCTGTTTCTGCCACTCCCTGCTGCAATCCTGGCTTGTAATTGCCAGTTTTAGGCAGTGTTTACAAACAAAAGACATGGCTGCTAACCAGCTTGTGATAGGCTGAAAGGAGCTCAGTCTATGACTCACACAGAGCCTGCAGGGGGTGTGGAGAGGGTGTGTTAGCTTCTATCCTATCACAAGCAGAGCAGCACATTCCTGTCTGAGTGCCTGAGCCCAACAAAGCAGTCAGAGGAAAGAAGATTAGATTATATAACAGAGATAATACAGTCACTGTGTAACTAGGAAAGGATGCAGTAAGACAGACCACATTAGAACAGGTATAGGAACTTATAGGATAGAAGAAATAAGGCTGAAAAGTTTGTTACAGAGTCTCTTTAAGATTCACTTTTGGGGTGTGTGTGGAGGTGTCTATTATGCTGAACATAGGGTGTAGAGTGTGCAGGGAAGCTCTTGCCCGTCCTGTTCCTCTCCCCCTCACTCCAGCCGTGATCCTCTTCTCCTCCAGGTGCTGATCAATAAAGTCGCCACTAGAGATGGCCTGAGCGGTTCGACCGCGCAAACTTCGGTGGTTCGCGTTTGCGATGAACCACCCCCTATACTACATCATTAGGGCCAGCTTTGACCCTCTACATCACAGACAGCAGACACAGGGTAGCCAATCAGGCTACACTCCCTCCAGGAGCCCCCCTTACCCCTTATAAAAGGCAGGCAGCATCAGCCTTTTCACTCACTCCTGTAGCTGCAGTAATTAGAGAAGGAAGAGAACCTGCTGTATAGAGAAAGCTTAGTTAGGCTCTTGTTAGCTTGCTCCTTGCTGATATTTATTGCTAAAAAGCACCCCTCAACAGCTTTTTTGAGAGCTAATGTTGTTCTTGTGATCTATATTTTTTTTTGTGTGTGTGTTTCCCACAGACACTTGTGTTGCATATACAGCCCTGTCAGTCAGTCGCAGCTGGCCCTTGGCCCCTTGGTGATTCCTACTGTGCCACTGCCAGGCCCAGCACATTCAGTGACTACCTGTGTGTGTGACAGCTGCACATTTGTAATACCAATCACTGCATACCTACCTGTTCAGTGCACCTACCTACGTGAGCGCACGCAGTGTTATATACCACCAGTCACTGCACCTGTTCACAGTACCTGGGTTGTAACCTTTAGAAGGCCTGCATTTTTAAAGGCAACGACACATTTGTTTCAGGCTTTTTATAATATATGCATCCTTCATCAGGCCGTGATACACATTTCTAGAAGATAAACAATTAAAAAGGGGTACATTAAAATCACAGGTATAATCAAGCTTAAAAAAATCAGGGGTGGCGGTGGGGCTAAAGGAAAGTCCCTTAGATAATACTGAAATCTCCTCAGGGGGCAGTTGATAGTCCGAAATGTTAATCACTGGTGAGAGGTCAGATTCATTAGCAGCTGGTTCCGGTGTTACGTACGATCTTGGAAGTAACACTCCCTCCTCTGGGTTTGTTTTGGTGGTCTCCTCTTGGGTGCCTGGGCAGGTAAAGAGCCCGCTGCCCCTAAAAAAAAGAGGATGACTCCGAGGCAGAAGAGCCAGTTGAAGGTGTCGGAGAGTTTGGAGGCTCCATCTCTTGTCTTGGGTACCTTCTCCTTGGTCTGCCCCCTCCAGGAGTAGCAGGAGTATTTTTTTGTTGCCATCTATATACGTAGCCAGATGTGTAGTCCCGGCAATCTCTCTGAAACTTTTCCCTTTTGTTTTGCAGAATCTCTTTTTTGTATTTCTCCAAGCTGTCTTCCAGAAGGGCAATCTGTAGATCAAATGTCTCACTAGTTACCTGTTTAGTGAGCTTTTTGCGAATCTCAGCCGCTTCTGTTTTATAACCGGAAAGTTTCTTGTAGATCCACTCCACATACAGCAGAAGAATATCAAAGGATGATTTATTCAATATTCCTTGAAACCGACACAAAAATTCACAATTGTCAGTGAAAATATTGGGGCGAATATGAGATCTCACTCTTCTTGGGATTTTTTTGGTTTGGTAATACTCAGCTGTTTGTCCATGTAGTTCTAAATCGATAATATATTTCTCTATTTTCTCCAATACCTTCTGGTCCACAGTAGTACTGTTGATGTCGCCTAGAATCTTGCAACAACCATCAACATTACTCAGAATGCGTTTTACATCTTCATCTAGGTATGAAAAATTGCGTTCAATCTAATTTTAGAACCTACATACCAATATAAATGTGTCAAGATGAAGATAAACATTTAAAGAAACAAGGGAAAAAAGTCATATCCCAGATTTCATCATAGTAAGCCTTAGCAAGGGAAACAAAGATAAAGCCTCCATCCTTAGTCAGAGATATAAAACATAATACAGACATGTAGGGTAGTAACCAATAAACCAGCCCCCCCCCCCCCAAAAAAAGAAGAGGAGTATGAGCATGTCGAATGGTAAACCATCAACCAAAGAGCCCAAAGAGAAGAGATATAAAGTGGTTACCCAGTAACCAAAAAGTCAAGTTCAGAAAAAATGAAAAAAAAAATAGATAAAAAGTGGTTAAAAAGGGGAAAAAAGGGGAAAGAATGAAAAGAAAGAAGAAAGGCATGCAGCATAGACTAGTAGATATCAGTCTATATACCAATATGCATGCTTAGGGATGGAGATCTGCATATAATAGATGCTAAAATGTACACCATAAATTGGTGAGTATATTACATAAAGAAAAGACAGGGATACATCTGGTAAGAGACCCCAAGTATATGCAAGATGTACTAGTGCGAAATCCCAGATTATTTAGGAGGAGACCGTTACTGGGTAACCACTTTACAGGGAGAGCAGAATTATTAGGCAAGTTGTATTTTTGAGGAATCATTTTTGTAACGGTTGGTGTAGCAACTCAGATGTCTGGTTATTTGGTGATCTGCAGAATCACCAATTATGCAGACGCTATACCTGATTATGTGTGATCTGCAGAATCACCAATAATACCAGTATAGCAACACAAAGAGCTGAGTGTGTAGTGTTTGGTGCAACCGTAACTTTAATAGTTTTATGAGACCTCACCAGAGGAGCTGGTGAGGTACTATCGGTACACTGACCGTGTAATAGGGTTCAAGCTCCAGCAAGCTGGAGATACAATACTGAAGAGACCGAATTTCCCGAGGAGCGGGTGACTCAGAGAGTACTGCAGCCGAATGATCACCCGAGGAGCGGGTGACTCAGACTGTACTGCAGCCTAGGAGCAGGAGATACAAACAGTACTGCACTAATGATCGCCTGAGAAGCAGGTGATTCAGACTGTACTGCAGCCTAGGAGCAGAAAACGCAAACAGTGCTACACTAAAGAATAACTTCACCAGAGGAGCTGGTGAAGCTAGCACCTCACCAGTGGCGAGGGCCCACTGGTGAGTAGAATGGTCTGACAGGCAAGGTTCGGCAACAGAGAGGTAAGTATCAGTACAGAATTGTAAGGCAGGAGAGTAATCGGTAATCAGGCAGAGGTTCAGCAACAGAGAGGTAAGTATAGGTACAGAATCGTGAGGCAGGAAAGGAGTCGGTAATCAGGCAGAGGTTCAGCAACTTTAAGGCAGATAGGCAGAAGTACAGAATCAGAAAGCGAGATCAGAGTTTAGCCAAGAGTCATACACAGCAGGTAATGTAAGGGTTAGCAGAGGTACCGCCGCCGCATTGGGCAACATGGCGGCAGTCTCTGCATCTCAGCCGGCGGTTTCCACCGCGCAGTCTTTTCCCAGCGCAAGGCGCTTGTGTCGCAGAGCAGTGGGGACACCGCCGCGGCCGGCGACATGGTGGCGGGTCCCGCAACCCAGCCGGCGGACTTTGGTGCGCGTTCGCGTGCTGACCTGGGGCATGGCCTCTCTGGTACACAGAGGCTGAGGGGCGCGCGCGCGTGAGGCGACAGGATCTTTATGCTTGTAGAAGGGCAGTCAGCTGACCAGCCGGTCAGCTGACTCCAGTCGCCCTTCTGATTGGTTGAGTGAATGGGGTGGAGCTAGGAGTGCTCCAAGTGTATTTAGACCCTGCCTGTCAGTTGATCTTTGTCTGCTGTCGTGAATACTTTTGTGTTAGAGCTTAGACCTTAGTCCAGTTCCTAGGTGTTGATACCAAGGACGTCACACCTCAGTTTAGGATTGTATTTGTATATTTACCTGTGTTTTGACTCTGGCTATCCCTGACTATTCTTTACTCTAATCGATCTTGTACCTCTGCCTATCTGATTCTAGTTGCCGACCCTGTCTGTTTACCAACTCAGAATCAGCCTTCCGTTTCTGTACTGCTGCCGCCTCTCTGTTGCCGAACCTCTGCTTGTCTGACCTTTCTCCCTCCAGTGGAACGTCTCCCACTGGTGGGCTATCTCTGAGGCTTGCCTCTCTGAGACGCCTGCCCTAGCAGATTGTTACTGCCAGAGGCTGAGATTCCTCTTCTAGTCTTTTAGAGGTTCTCACATACGGGGTTCCCATTCAGAGGTAACCACACCTCTGAGGAATCGCTGTGTGGTGGATATTTCCACGATCTTGTGAATTGTTGTTGTCATTATCGTTATCACTGTTTTAGGTGTCTAGAGGTTAGTCATACTCGTATTGTTGGTGATTCTGCAGGTCATCAATAATCGAGTATTCATCTGTATTATTGGGGATACTGCAGATCACCAATAATCAGATTCTCTCTGTGTGCTGACACCTAGCGTTATAGGTAAACAGTACACTATAACAATATCCTAGTCTAGGTGTGAAGTCCTTGATATCAACCAGGGCTGTGGAGTCGGAGTCGGAGTCGGAGTCGTGGAGTCGGGCAATTTTGAGTGCCTGGAGTCGGAGTCGGGAAAAAATGCACCGACTCCGACTCCTAATGAATTTGTAACTGTAATTAAAATAGAAAATATGATAAAATGTTCTATTTCTCAGATAATAGTCATTAAAAATAATGTATATATACAGTATATATACAGTAATAGCTGTGCTTAGTCCACAAAAATGAAATAAACCAATCAAAATTAGTTACTTGTGCTGCTTCAATAAAGCAGTCCCTGTATTTTTAAGGTCAGATATACATATCTGATTGTGACTGTATATATGATGTGTACACAGGAATCTCTTATATATACTAAATAACATCTATGCTGTAAGAATAAAGCCTGATGTGTAGCTGTGTCACTAATAGAGATGGTCAACGAGATGGAAATAATTCTGCATTGATGCTGATTTATGCAAATGTATGCACTCCCTTTGCTGATGAAATAAAATAATTTGATATGTTATTAAAATTTGGTTTGGTGACTACAAATTAAAGGGTAACTGAGACGGATGAAAAGTAAAGTTTTATACATACCTGGGGCTTCCTCCAGCCCCCTTCAGGCTAATCAGTCCCTCACTGTCCTCCACCACCCGGATCTTCTGCTATGAGTCCTGGTAATTCAGCCAGTCAGAGCTGTCCGGCCGCATGCCGCTCCCACAGCCAGGAACATTCTGCACCTGCGCAATAGTGCTGCACAGGTGTAGTATGCTCCTGGCGGCGGAGTGTGTGCATGCGCACTACGCCCGACTGGCTCAAGTACCTGGACTCATAGCAGAAGATCCAGGTGGTGGAGGAGGACAACGAGGGACTGATTATCCTGAAGGCGGCTGGAGGAAGCCCCAGGTATGTATAAAACTTTAATTTCATCTGTCTCAGGTTTACTTTGTTACACAGTAGTACTATACTCTACATATGCACTCCCCACAGAGCTGCAGGGAATCCACTGAGAATGCTGTGCACATTGAACACAGAGCTGTTGTCTGTTTACAATCTCCTCATTCCCCTGCAGAGTGCCTGCACATCATTCTTACATGTACCCACACTTACATTGCCTAGGGCCTGATAGATGTTCTTTGTTCCGGTTTGTACCTTTTACAAGTACTCTTACCAAGGACTAGTTTTAGTCTAAAGGGAATAAATATAGTAGTCTACATATCCTTCTCACTTCAGTTGTCTTGTAAAATTCCTAAGCGTTGGCAGTTAAGAGACAAATTTCTTTTAATCAACAAAATTGTAATATGCAAATTAGAGGAGTCGGAGTCGTGGAGTCGGAGTCGGTGGAATCCTAAACTGAGGAGTCGGAGTCGGAGGATTTTTGGACCGACTCCACAGCCCTGATATCAACACCTGGGATCTAGTCTAAGGTCAGCTGACTGGCTTCCTCCCAGCATAAAGGTCCCGTCTGTGCGTGCGCCCGCGCGAGACGGTGACCCCCCTACTACCAAATCAACGTTCCGTCCTCGGCGTCCTAGACGCCGGGAGGACGGGTGGCGGCATGGAGGCAGCTGCGGCGGCGCTGTTCGCCGCAGCTGCCTCGTCTGTTACAATTTTATTATTGAACAACAACCATGTTCTCAATGAACCCAAAAAACTCATTAATATCAAAGCTGAATATTTTTGAAAGTAGTTTTTAGTCTGTTTTTAGTTTTAGCTATTTTAGGGGGATATCTGTGTGTACAGGTGACTATTACTGTGCATAATTATTAGGCAATAAATTCACAAATATACATTTCTGACATTCAAAAACAAAACAAAAAAAAATCAGTGACCAATATAGCCACCTTTCTTTGCAAGGACACTCAAAAGCCTGCCATCCATGGATTCTGTCAGTGTTTTGATCTGTTCACCATCAACATTGCGTGCAGCAGCAACCACAGCCTCCCAGACACTGTTCAGAGAGGTGTACTGTTTTTCCTCCTTGTAAATCTCACATTTTATGATGGACCACAGGTTCTCAATGGGGTTCAGATCTGGTGAACAAGGAGGCCATGTCATTAGTTTTTCTTTTATACCCTTTCTTGCCAGCCACGCTGTGGAGTACTTGGACGCGTGTGATGGAGCATTGTCCTGCATGAAAATCATGTTTTTCTTGAAGGATGCAGACTTCTTCCTGTACCACTGCTTGAAGAAGGTGTCTTCCAGAAACTAGCAGTAGGACTGGGAGTTGAGCTTGACTCCATCCTCAACCCGAAAAGGCCCCACAAGCTCATCTTTGATGATACCAGCCCAAACCAGTACTCCACCTCCACCTTGCTGGCGTCTGAGTTGGACAGGAGCTCTCTGCCCTTTACCAATCCAGCCACGGGCCCATCCATGTGGCCCATCAAGACTCACTCTCATTTCATCAGTCCATAAAACCTTAGAAAAATCAGTCTTGAGATATTTCTTGGCCCAGTCTTGACGTTTCAGCTTGTGTGTCTTGTTCAGCGGTGGTCGTCTTTCAGCCTTTTTTACCTTGGCCATGTCTCTGAGTATTGCACACCTTGTGCTTTTGGGCACTCCAGTGATGTTGCAGCTCTGAAATATGGCCAAACTGGTGGCAAGTGGCATCTTGGCAGCTGCACGCTTGACTTTTCTCAGTTCATGGGCAGTTATTTTGCTCCTTGGTTTTTCCACACGCTTCTTGCGACCCTGTTGACTATTTTGAATGAAACGCTTGATTGTTCAATGATCATGCTTCAGAAGCTTTGCAATTTTAAGAGTGCTGCATCCCTCTGCAAGATATCTCACTATTTTTGACTTTTCTGAGCCTGTCAAGTCCTTCTTTTGACCCATTTTGCCAAAGGAAAGGAAGTTGCCTAATAATAATGCACACCTGATATAGGGTGTTGATGTCATTAGACCACACCCCTTCTCATTACAGAGATGCACATCACCTAATATGCTTAATTGGTAGTAGGCTTTCGAGCCTATACAGCTTGGAGTAAGACAACATGCATAAAGAGGAAGATGTGGTCAAAATACTCATTTGCCTAATACTTCTGCACTCCCTGTATATCTCTTGATGGTTTACCATTCTATATGCTCATACTCCTCTTATTTTTTTTTTTTTGGTTTATTGATTACTACCCTACATATCTGTATTATGTTTTATATCTCTGACTAAGGATGGAGGCTTTATCTTTCTTTGTTTCCCTTGCTAAGGGTTACTATGATATCTGGGATATGACTTTTTTCTGTTCTGTTTCTTTTCCCTTGTTTCTTTGAGTGTTGATCTTCATCTTGACACATTTATATTGGTATGTAGGTTCTAAAATTAGATTGAACCTGGTGTTGTACATACCACAAATCATTCACTTCTTTGAGTTCCTTTTCTTTGGGTTTGAGACCTCATACTTGCTGAGCTTGATTATACCTGTGATTTTAATGTACCCCTTTTTCATTGTTTACCTTCTAGAAATATGTATCACGGCCTGATGAAGGGCGCTATATTATAAAAAGCCCGAAACGAACATTTGTCGTTGCCTTTAAAAACGCATGCCTCCTAAAGGTTACAACCATCATCAAGCCAAGCCAGAATACATTATTCGTCAGCTCTAGATATTGGTTTTTGATATACCATTGATTGTTTGAAGATTGACTTGAAGACAGTGGCGTAGCTAAGGAGCTGTGGGCTCTGATGCAGGTTTTACAATGGGGCCCCCCAAGCACTCTGTACATAACAATTGATACGGCGCACCAAAACCTGCCAATGGCAGCTACGGTGTCAGAGGAGCAAGAAGGGGATGGGAGCAGTTTGTTAATTATTACCACAATTCAAAGTATCTATAGAAGTGATTATTATGAGCACAGGACCAATAGAGAGCTAATACTGTAGTTGAGGGAGGGCCCTTTGGGGCCCCTCTGGCCCAAGGGCCGCGATGTGGTCGCAACCTCTGCAACCCCTATTGCTACGCCCCGCTTGAAGAACCTTTTAAGATTTTTTACTATTTTTGCTATATGTGTCAATAAAGTTTACTTGAAATTATTTGTACTACCAGATTGCACTTCAGTCATTTTTATATAAGTCCTTCTCTAAAGTAACAAATATAAACCTTCACAATCACAGCCACCCTCTCCACTCCGCCTCTCACCTTGAGCGGTTCCTGCTTCTCTGCCCACAGCAGCAGCCAGGTGTCCATGAGGGACATCTTTGAGCGGAAGAAGACAATGTCTGCCAGTCACCCCCTTGCTCGGCAGGTGGAACAGCTGGCTTGGCGGAACTGTTAGCTCGCCAGCTGTTACCATACCAGCTGGTGGACTCTGAGGCCTTCCGAAAATTTGTGGCCATTGGGACACCACAGTGGAAGATACCAGGCCGCAATTATTTCTCCAAAAAGGCGATACCCAAACTGTACCGTGAAGTTGAAAGGCAAGTGGTGTCATCTCTGGCACACAGAGTTGGGTCAAGGGTCCATCTGACCAACGGATGCCTGGTCTGCAAAGCACGGTCAGGGCAGGTACATTACTTACACAGCCCATTGGGTCAACCTGGTGACCGCTGGCAAGCAGGGAGTACGTGGCTGTGCAGCGGACATAGTTGTGACACCTCCACGGCTTGCAGGCAGGCCTGCTGCCACCTCCTATCCTTCTCCTCCTACTCCTCCTGCTACATCCTCTTTGCTGTCGTGCTCCTCCTCCTCGGCTGAGTAGCAGTTCAACTCTACTGGTGCTGCGATCTCCTCTCCAGCTACACAGCCCCAGCTCCCCAGGGCCTATGCTGCATGCCAGGTACGATGGTGTCACGCCATCTTAGACATGTCTTGCCTCAAAGCGGAGAGTCACACTGGAGCAGCTCTCCTGGCTGCTCTTAAAGGGAACTGAGCACATTCTCTTTCCATGGAATCTCTCCTGGTATAGAAGCTGCCATGTTCCCCCCTCCCCTTCTCACATTCCTTATTTACAGAAGTCAGAGATGCTATCTTGACACATTGACACAAACTCGGTCTTTGAAGAAACAGTCCTAATTACTAACCCCCTTTGTTGTCTTATAGCATTGTTTACCTCTTGGTAATTAGCCCAATAAAACAATTAGGGACCTGAAAGCTCTGCGGCTGGGGACGGCCAGGCAGCCCTGCTGAAACAGGGTAATTAATCTACTTTGAATGTAAAATACAAGGTAAAATGAAAGTTTATTTTAATAATGAAATAGATTGTCAGCATGCATTTTTCATGTGCTATAAAAATGTCCTGAATGATAAAAAAGGTGCTCGGTTCACTTTAACAAACAGGTGGATCAGTGGCTGACCCCGCACCAACTGGAGATCGGCAGTGTGGTGTGTGACAACGGCAGCAATCTCATTTCGGCTTTGAATTTGGGAAAGTTGACACGTACCCTGCATGGCACATGTGCTGAATCTAATAATTCAGAGATTTGTGTGTAAGTACCAAGGCTTACAGGACGTCCTGAAACAGTCCAGGAAGTTGTGTGGGCATTTCAGGCGGTCTTACAAGGCCATGGCACGCTTGGCCGATATTCAGCGGAGAAAGAACTTGCCAGTGAGATGCTTGATTTGCGATAGCCCGACTCACTGGAATTCAACCCTCCTTATGTTTAACCGCTTGCTACAACAGGAGAAAGCCGTCAAACAGTATCTCTACAACTACAGTAGAAGGACACACTCTGGGGAGATGGGGATGTTCTGGCCGAAGTACTGGACACTCATGCGAAATGCCTGCAGGCTCATGCGGCCGTTTGAGGAGGTGACAAACCTGGTGAGTCGCAGTGAAGGCGCCATCAGCGACTTGATCCCATATGCTTTCTTCCTGGAGCGTACCGTGCGTAGAGTGGTGGATCAAGCTGTGGAGAAGCGTGAACAGGAACAGTTACAGGAACAGGAGGAAGAGTTGTGGGATCAATTCTCAGAACCAGATGTTTCCTCAACACCTGCGGCAGCACAGAGGAGGGGGGAGGAGGAGGAAGAGTCGTGTGGGGAAGAGGAGTCAGATGATGAGGAAGGTGTTTTGGGTTTTTTTTAGAGGAGGAGGAGGCGGAAGAACAACCACAGCAGGTGTCGCAGGGGGCTTGTGCTGCTCAACTTTCCTGTGGTATTGTTCTTGGCTGGGGGGAGGAGGAGAACTTACCTGACATCACTGAGAAAGAGCAAGCGAAGATGGAGAGTACGTCTACATACAAATTTGTGCAAATGGCGTCTTTCATGCTGTCCAACTATGCTTTACATTGCGTTTAAAGGGTGATGCCACAGCACAACAGAATAATGGTACCACTGCCAGTAATCCTCCTCCCATATCCACGCAGGCAAGGAGAGGACGCTCTAGCGATCTCAAGGTTATGTCAGACATTCAGACATTCTTTAGTCCAACACCTCGCCTTAGCCCATCCGGATCCACCCTCCACCAACACCTCGACCAGCAGATAGCCGACTACCTGGATTTAAAGAGACACTGAAGCGAAAAAAAATTATGATATAATGATTTCTATGTGTAGTACAGCTAAGAAATAAAGCATTAGCAACATAGACACAAGTCTAACATTTGTTTCCAGTACAGGAAAGCTGGCCATACACTGGCCCGATTTGCTGCCAATTCGACAGCAGATTCGATCACTGGGATAGAATCTGTTGCCAATCGTTCGCGCTAAACGCACCCGCCAATCCGATTTCCTCCCGAAATCGGATCGGTCCGTCGATCGCGCCTTGCGGGTTTCTGCCGTCGATCGCCCGTGGGTAGGGAGTGCGTCGCTAGCGGCGGCCGATCCGATACAGTTATACATTACCTGACGCTGGCTCCCAGGCATCTTCTCCGCGACTTCTCCGCATCTTCTCTGCGCTGCACCGCTCTTGCTTCCATCCCAGCGTACATTCACTTCCTGTGTCACTCCAGTGACCAGGAAGTTCAAATAGAGCGTGCTCTATTTGAACTTCCTAGTCACGGAGTGACACAGTGTACTCTGGGATGCGGTGCGGGGTGCAGCGCGGAGAAGAGGACCCGGAGCCAGCTTCAGGTAATGTATGAGGGGGGGGGGGAAAGGCGGCAGCGGCGGCTCCACAGATTGTGATCGGTTTCAGGCTGAAATCGATTCACAATCTGTTTGCAGTAAAGGCAGCCATACGATCCCTCTCTGATCAGATTTGATCAGATAGGGATCTGTCAGCTGGTCGATCTAATGGCAAATCGACCAGTGTATGGCTACCTGAAGAGTTAAGAAACTCCAGTTATCCATGCAAATAGCCATTGAGTTCTACGACTTTGAAAGTCACAGAGAGCTCTGACTTCTGATTAGGTTATCTCAGCTGTATTGTGTTTTTCTTTTGCAGAGAATAGTTCAGGACAGGTCAAAAGTTCACTGCCTGTTCTATAAAAACATTTAGAATGCTGAGTAATGTGTAAATTTCACATATTAGAGAATGATGCAATGTTATAATAAAAAAGCTGTATAACTGAAAATAAAAATATGAGAATATTTTTTTTGCTACCAATGTTCTAGTAATTACCCCTACTACACAACCAATTCTGATATCATATTTTTTTTTCGCTTCAGTGTCTCTTTAAGTGTGAATGTAGACACTGTGAGCAGTGATGATCCCTTGGACTACTGGGTGCGCAGGCTTGACCTGTGCCCAGAGCTGTCAGAATTTGCCATCCAACTTCTGTCTTGCCCTGTCTCAAGCGCCCTGTCAGAAAGGACCTTCAGCGCAGCTGGAGGCATTGTCACTGAGAAGAGAAGTCGCCTAGGTCACAAAAGTGTTCAGTACCTCACCTTTATCAGAATGAATGAGGCATGGATCCCGGAGGGCTAAGTCAGTCCCCACACACAGCATCTCTACCTGCATGCCGTGTGCCTGCCTGCCCCAAGACTAATTAGCTCCCCACACAGCATCTCTGCCTGCAGGCTGTTTGACTGCCTTCTCCACCACCACCAACAAAGTCCAGGACTCTAGGCGGATTCCTGAATTTTTAAGGCCGCTGCTAGCAGCGGCCGCTATAATAATTTTTCTGGTGAGTGTACATGCCTGCCTAATTTTTCTGGCTGCACTGCAGCTGCAACAACAAAACAAAAAGGCATGTACATGTGTCAATTCCCCTTCGTGATTGTTACCTTGCCACGGTGAAGGGGCTTGCATATCACAATGAAGCAAAGACCGCCGGCTATATGAGTGTCTCGGGGGGTGGCACACCCAAGATAATAAGGTCGTTGCTTCATTTAGGACAGACCAAATTCAATCAGCAGGACAGTCACTGTTGTTCTGTCATTCAGCTACCTCAGCCCGGCGACCATATGGGTTTGAAAACCGCTATCGCCTGCACTCTGCCCATGGTGCGCACCAGTCCAGCACGGCCATCACTACACAAAGAGCTGTTTGCGGTGCGTTACACTGTGAGTTTAGTCTGTCAGTGTGAAGCAGTACACGAATTACACTACCTGATTGATGTATACACATGCAAGATGTTTTAAAGCACTTTAGGCCTCCAATTTACTGTAGCATGCAATGTGATTTCTGCCCTTAAAACGCTGCTTTGCGTCAAATCCAGATTTTTCCCTGGGACTTTTGGCATGTATCCCACCCCACCATGCAAAAACTCAGTTGTTAGACCCCTTGAAACATCTTTTCCATCACTTTTGTGGCCAGCATAAATGTCTGTAGTTTTCAAAGTTCGCCTCCCCATTGAAGTCCATTGCGGTTCACGAAACTTCGCGCGAACCGAACTTTTGCAGAAGTTCGCGTTCGAGGTTCGCGAACCGAAAATCGGAGGTGCGAGCCATCTCTAGCCGCCACGCTAGGTCCTCCATTCTTCCTACTTTCTGTTAATGAAAGATAAAAAAATAAACTTTAGTGTCCATCACGATCCTCTTCTACAGTGTCCAGGCAGTGGCGTAGCTAAGAATGTTGTGGGCCCTGATGCAAGTTTATAATGGGGCTCCCCAAGCACTCTATACATAGCAATTGATACAGTGCATCAAAACCTGCCAATGGCAACCACAGTGTCAGAGGTGCAAGAAAGGGTTGGGGAACAGTTTGTTAATAATTACCACTATTCAAAGTATCTAAAGTATCTATAGAAGTGGTTATAATGAGCACAGGACCAATAGAGAGCTAATACTGTAGTTGAGGGAGGGCCCTTTGGCCCAAGGGCCCCGATGTAGTCGCAACCTCTGCAACACCTATTGCTACGCCCGTGTCCTCCGTTACTCTTGGCCTCCTACTTCCTTGTTCAGTGCCCTGCCACATGCACCACAATGACAGACGCGGATCTCACTATAGGGGTAGAGCGCCACTCGGCGGACAGAGGGAGAATTGCAGTGCCGGATCCAGGCGAGTTGAATAACTGCAGGGCTGCCGCAGATCTATATAGCGGTATATTTTTTCCCTCCTTTTCAGGTCTAAAAGCTTGTGAAAAATTACACTGTTTTTAGATGCTAAAATCCATAAAAGTAATCATACCACTAGAGAAGGGACCAGAGGCTCTCATCCCAAACAAGTTAAACAAATTCTACAACTACTGTTGTGCTACTGACAGAAAACTGCAGAGTTGCAATCACCCTGTAACGATTGGTGTCAGCAAGAATCACCAATAATACTGGTATAGCCAGGACCAGGACCACCAATGTGAGGGTATGTGTTTGCTGCAACAGTAATGATAGAGATACTCGCTATTCCCAGAGGAACTGGGAGATAGGAGTATATCTATGTAACACAGGAATACAAACTCCAGCAAGCTGGAGATACAGACAATAGTGAGATAGTTCACCCAAGGAGCGGGTGGAACTATATTACAACAAGTGTACTGATCACCCGAGGAATAGGTGATTCAGACTGTACTGCAGCTACTGACCACCTGAGGAGCAGGTGATTCAGATAGTATTGCAGCTAGTGATCTCCTGAGAAGCAGGTGATTCAGACTGTACTGCAACTAATGACCACCTGAGGAGCAGGTGATTCAGATAGTACTGCAGCTAGTAATCTCCTGAGAAGCAGGTGATTCAGACTGTACTGCAGCTACTGACCACCTGAGGGGCAGGATATTCAGATAGTACTGCAGCTAGTATTCACCAGTGAAGCAGGTGATACTGGCAGAGAATCCCTCACCAGTGACTAGGCTCACTGGTGAGGATAGGAGAATCAGACAAGCAGGTTTGGCAACAAGCGGACAGATACGGTACAGAGGCAGAAAGCTAGATCAAAGTAGTGTTTCAGGCAGAGTTGGCAACTATATTAGATAGGCAAAGGTACAGGATCAGTAAACAGAAGAGTAGTCAGGCTAGCAGAAAGTCACGTCTATGGTATGATTGCTGCTTCCTTGCAAAAGTCTACTTTACAATCTGTGACTGCAATCATCTGCACGTCTATGGTATGATTGCTGCTTCCTTGCAAAAGTCTACTTTACAATCTGTGACTGCAATCATCTGCACGTCTATGGTATGATTGCTGCTTCCTTGCAAAAGTCTACTTTACAATCTGTGACTGCAATCATCTGCACGTCTATGGTATGATTGCTGCATACATTGCTACTAAGACTGTTTTTAATATAAATTTGAGTAGTTCAGCAGTGTTTGTAAATTCACATATTACATTTGTGAATCCTTGTGTTCCAGCCCAGTGACCACCAATTATTTATGGCAGGGCTGTTTTTGGTAGCCACACCCATCCTCAGCTGAACTGTTTTTCCCAATTTCTAATTGAGAATCACTTCCAATTCCACCATGGCAGCTATCATGGTGGTGAGATGGTGATAGTAGAACGTGCTGCAGTAAGCCAGAACACATTAGAATAGCTTTTGGAACTTGTAGGATGATAAAAAACAGGATGCAATTTTTGTTACAGAGTCTCTTTAAGTGCTGGAGCTTGGTCACTCGTGCCTTTTCATTCCTAAGTGCCATTTATTACAAAGTGCTTCACAACTTACCAAGAATTCACCCAGGAATTCAAACAGGATTCAACAGCCACAGGACTCTGCTGGAAACTACTACTCTGCATCCACAACTTCCTCCAATGCTATTGCTAAAATGCCACTGCTGGATATATGTTGCACAGCCAAGTAGACTCTGCTTCTTCATTTACACAGGTTTGCTTGCACTAACTGCATACTCATATAAACTGTTTAGTGGTTGGAAACTTCCTGGTTATAATCAGAGACCATTACTATGTTTACTGCACTTTTTCTCATGTTCTGCCTGTCTGCAAATATCTACAAGTTGCATTGCAATATGCATCCTCCCAGTGTACCACACTCCATATTCATTTCACCTGCTCTGCTTTCCTCACCTTACTCAGCTTCTCATGAACTGTTAGCTCTCCTGAAATCTCTCTCTCTCCCTCCAGCAGCTCAAAAACCTCACAAACATTTAAATCCCATTCACATTTGCTTACTCTCTCCCTCCTACTCTTACTTGCAGCTG
This sequence comes from Hyperolius riggenbachi, assembly GCF_040937935.1. NCBI lineage: Eukaryota > Metazoa > Chordata > Amphibia > Anura > Hyperoliidae > Hyperolius > Hyperolius riggenbachi. The sequence continues at coordinate 212,326,881 of NC_090651.1, read as the reverse complement.
GTGATATATCACCCAATCCTGGACCACAGCCTGCTGCCAGACAAGCATCCCCTGCTGACCTGCTTCATACACTTCACAGCCCTCTGTCCACAAATAACCTCAACACCCATCCTCGCTCCAACCTTATTTCCATCCATCCCACTAACAAACACATGTTCCCCCTACCCTGCGGTCTCTGGAATGCCAGATCCGTCCGCAATAAACTTACAGCAGTCCACAACCTCTTCCTCTCCAAATCCCTCACCATCCTCACACTCACTGAGACATGGCTCACCCCCTCTGACTCTGCCGCAGAGGCTGCCCTCTCCTATGGTGGGCTTCACCTCAGTCACACCCCCAGACCAGACAACAGGACCGGGGGAGGGGTGGGTCTGCTCCTCTCCCCATCCTGCACCTTCCGTGTCCTCACCCCACCTACCTCTCTACAATTCACATCCTTTGAGGCCCACACCATTCGCCTCTACCACCCCCTCCCTGCCATTGTTGCGGTCTTATACCGTCCTCCGGGCTCCACCCCACAATTTCTCGATGACCTTGCTTCCTGGCTCCCTCACATCCTCTCCTCTGACCTCCCCACCATTATCCTTGGGGATTTCAATATTCCCATCGATGAAGCCCAGAACTCCGCTGTGACCCGGCTACTCACCATTGCCAACTCACTTGGACTAGTACAACACACCAACGCCCCCACTCACACTGCACGTCACACTTTCGATCTTATATTCACTAAATCCACCGCTATTGCAGACCTTGACATCGCACCCTTTCCACCCTCAGACCATCACCTTCTCACCTTCAACCTCCTCACGGAAGGCACCTCCAAACTACCCGCCCGCCCACCTGGTCGATGGCAGCGAGACCTACGCAAGCTCAACCCTAGCATCCTTGCTGACCCCCTCCATTCCCTCTCCTCCAGTCTCCCCACTCTAACCTGTCCTAATCTTGCTGCAGCTCAGTATCGCCAAACTCTCTCATCAGCCCTAGAGAAAGCTGCTCCACCAATATTTCGCCGCCACCGACCCCCTAACCCCCAGCCCTGGCGCACTACCCATACTCGCAACCTCCAGAAGAAAACACGCGCCACTGAACGGAAATGGAGGAAATCTAGACTTAACCAGGATTTCCTACAGTACAAGACCAACCTGCTGCAGTTCCACACTGCCCATGCAAAGCAGGAATACTTTACCAAGCTCATCGGAGCACAAGCTTCCAACCCCCGGCGTCTCTTTGCCACTTTCAACTCCCTGCTTAAACCCACCCCCCCACCCTCCGTTTCCTCCCTCTCTGCCACAGATTTAGCCACCCACTTCACCAACAAAATTGTCTGCATCCGCCAGGAAATATCCAATCTCAAATCTTCACCTCCCACCCTCTCCCAAGCAGCTCCTCCTCCACCCTATCCTCCCCTCACATCCTTCACTCCTACTACCACCGAGGAAGTCATCCACGTACTGCAGACTTCCCATACCACTACTTCCCCCATTGACCCCATCCCTTCTGATTTACTCCAGCCTCACTTCACGGAATTGGCCCCAGTCCTCACTACCCTGTTCAACCTCTCCCTATCCACAGGCACCTTCCCCTCAGACTTCAAGCTGGCCACTGTACTACCCCTGCTCAAGAAACCCTCCCTCGACCCCTCGCTATCCTCCAACTACCGTCCTATCTCCCTCCTCCCCTTTGCCTCAAAACTCCTTGAGCGTCTGGTTCACAAACGCCTGATCCAGTTCCTCAATGCCAACTCACTGCTAGACCCACTGCAATCTGGATTTCGGCCTGCCCACTCAACCGAAACTGCTCTCACCAAAGTGGTCAATGACCTTGCCTTAGCTAAAGCTGAAGGTAAATACTCCATTCTCCTCCTTCTTGACCTTTCAGCAGCTTTTGACACAGTAGATCATCCCTTACTCCTCCAGTCCCTCCAGTCCATGGGCATTCACGATCTTGCCCTGTCCTGGCTTTCATCCTACCTCTCCAACCGCTCCTTCACGACCGCCTTCATTGAGTCCTCATCCACTCCCAACCACCTCTCGGTGGGAGTCCCCCAAGGTTCGGTCCTTGGCCCCCTACTGTTCACCCTAGACACATCCTCCATTGGCAAGGTTATCTCCTCCATGGGTTTTAACTATCATCTGTATGCAGATGACACCCAGATCTACCTCCACACCCCTGACATATCCACCACTACCATGGACAAGGTCTCCTCCTGTCTATCAGCCATCTCCTCCTGGATGTCCGCTAGGTTCCTGAAACTAAACCTAGACAAAACGGAATTTATGATCTTCCCACCCCGGACATCCATAAACCTCCCAGATGTGCATGTCACTGTTAACCACACTACCATTCACCCTACCTCTCAAGCCCGCTGTCTGGTTGTCACCCTGGACTCCGCACTCTCCTTCACTCCCCACATCCAAAACCTCACAAAGTCCTGCAACTTCCACCTTCGTAACATCTGTAAGATTCGCCCTTTCCTGACCTCTGCCACCACAAAACTCCTCTTCCATGCCCTCATAATTTCCCGCCTTGACTACTGCAATGCCCTGCTGTCTGGTCTCCCTATGACCCGAACAGCCCCACTGCAGTCCATCATGAATGCAGCAGCCAGAATTATCCACTGCTCCCATCGCTCCACCATGGCGGATCCCCTCCTTGAATCCCTCCACTGGCTTCCTATCCAGTCCAGAATCAGATTCAAGATACTGTGTCTGACCTACAAATCTGTCCACAAAACCTGTCCAACCTACATTTCCGATCTTACTCAGAGGTACACACCTAGCCGCTCACTCCGCTCTTCCAATGAACTTCGCCTAACCGCCTCCCGCATCACCCAGTCCCATGCACGCTTCCAGGACTTCTCAAGAGCTGCTCCAACACTATGGAACTCCCTACCTCCACCCATTAGGGCAGCCCCCTCCTTCAACATCTTCAAGAAGCCCTTAAAACTCACCTTTTCATTCTGGCCTACTACCCCTCACAAGTGCTCTAAACCCACAGCTGAACTCTGGTCTCCTACCTCTCGTGTCCCTACCTCTCCCATTAGATTGTAAGCCTTTGGGCAGGGTCCTCCTCCTTTTGTGTCCAACCTGATCATGCACCTCCATTACTGTGAACCTATGCTAGGCATCTGAGTGAACCTAACTTGCCTAATCTCCATGCTCCCCTCCAGTAACTGACTAAGCATTACCTTGTACTCATACTGTGCTGCATGATCTGATGTTTCTTGTATTCAGGTATTGTCATTTTGCTGTATGTCACCCCTAAATATTGTATGTATCCCTATTTATTATCCAGCGCTGCGTAATATGTTGGCGCTTTACAAATACAATAAATAAATAATAAATAAAATAAATAAGTCATAACAAATAATACAATTAAATTAGTACTTTAGGCTATCAACAGAATCCTGGCTAAGTGTGGATCCCCAGCTCCAGCTAGTTCTAGCACACTTTGGGATCTGACTAGGTCTGAGTGCTAACACGTAGCATTTGCAACAGCAGACGCGGAGTAACGGAATGACCTGTCCTATATATACTGCAAGCGCTCCACAGCGCCGCCCCAGTCACTCAGTTAATTCCGGAGCATAGCTGGAGTCAGCTGATCGCCTGATCAGCTGACTCCCCTTCTAGTTGCATAAAAGTCCTGTCGCCTGGCGCGCGCACGCGTAGCCCTTAGTCTATGAGCAATAGAAGGACCAGGCAAAGCACAAGCGTGTAACTGCGCAGCGGAAACCGCCGGCTGTGACGCAGAGATAGCCGCCATGCCGCTTGCTGTTGCGGCCGTATCTCCGCTATTCATTACAGTACCTCCCCCCCTGAGGAGTGGACCCCGGACACTTCCTACCCGGTTTCTTCGGGTGTAACTCATGAAACTCTCTCTTCAACTCCTCCGCATGCATGCGACAATCCGGCACCCAAGTTCTCTCCTCTAGGCCATACCCCTTCTAATGGATCAGGTACTGTACAGAATTCTGCACCAATCGAGAATCCAAAATCTTCTCGATCTCATACTCAGGCTGGTCGTCAATCATCACAGGGGGGGGGGGGGGGGAGTGATGAATCCACATGCACAGCAGGCTTAAGCAAGGAAACATGGAATGATCTCACACCTCTCATGCTGGCTGGGAGATCAATCACATATGTCACATCATTATTCTTTTTGGACACAGGGTATGGGCCTATGAATCTGGGTCCTAACTTGGGTGATGGTTGTTTCAACGCTAGATGTCGAGTAGACACCCACACTTTATCTCCTGGGAAAAACTTCCACTCTTCAGATCGTCTTTTATCTGCCCGTTTTTTCTGAGTCTGGAAGGCTTTCCCCAGATTTTTCTTCACCAAGACCCAAATCTCCTTCAAAGCCCTTTGCCAATCTTCTAGGGCCGGAAAGGGGGAAGATGCCACTAGCAAAGGAGAAAACTTAGGAGATCTCCCCGAGACCACTTGAAATGGAGAAAATCCTGAAGAAGAACTCTTTAGATTATTATGCGCAAACTCCGCAAATGGCAGGAACTTTACCCAATCTGATTGCGCATTTGCCACATAACATCTAAGAAATTGTTCCAATGACTGGTTAACCCTTTCGGTCTGTCCATTGGTCTGTGGGTGGTAGCCTGATGAAAATGAAAGGTTCATATTGAGCTGACGGCAAAAGGCTCTCCAGAATTTCGACACAAACTGGACTCCCCTATCTGACACTACATTCTCCGGAATGCCATGCAGCCGGAAAATGTGCCGGATGAAGAGATCAGCCAATTCCTGGGCCGAGGGGAGTCCTTTCAGAGGTACGAAATGAGCCATTTTACTGAACCTATCAACTACCACCCAGATGACAGTCTTGCCCTCATAGCTGGGGAGTTCTCCCACAAAGTCCAAGACAAGTGAGTCCAGGGTTCATTTGGCACTGGTAGAGACTGAAGTGTACCCACCGGTGCCTGGCGAGATGGCTTACTTCTGGCACACACAGAGCATTCCCTTACAAACTCCTTGCAATCAAGTGTCAAAGATGGCCACCATACACATCTAGCCAATAGGTCTCGAGTTCGAGCAGCTCCGGGATGCCCTGCATTCTTATGGGTATGGAATAGTTGCAAGAGTTGTAAGCGAAAGGGAAGTGGCACAAAGAAAACCCCCTCGGGCTTCCCTTCTGGGATTATCCTGTTGGTAAGGCCCTAAGGTAACAGCCCAATCCTCCTAGGTTTCCGTGGCTGCTACCACCAGTTTCTGAGGTAAGATGGTCTCAGGGGTTGCAGGCTGAACTGTCTCTGGCTCAAAGCACCTAGACAATGCATCTGCTTTGACATACTTACTTCCTGGGGTGTATGTGATCACGAATCTGAACCTTGAAAAGAACAGGGACCAGCGGGCCTGTCGGGGACTAAGTCTTTTGGCCCCTTCAATGTACTCCAAGTTTTTATGATCAGTATAGACTGTAATTGTATGTTCTGCCCCTTCAAGCCAATGGCGCCACTCTTCAAAGGCTAACTTAATGGCCAGAAGCTCCCGATTGCCAATATCGTAGTTCCTCTCAGCTGGAGAGAACCTACGAGAAAAGAAGGCACAGGGATGGAGTTTGCCTTGTAAACCAGAGCGCTGAGACAGTACAGCCCCAACTCCAATCTCTGATGCATCTACTTCAACGATGAAGGGGAAAGTGACATCCACGTGTCTCAGAATGGGAGCAGAACAAAATAGCTTTTTAAGCGTAGCAAAGGCAGACTGTGCCTCTGCCGACCAATGGTAAGTGTCAGCCCCTTTTTTGGTAAGGTTGGTTAGGGGTGATACTACAGAGGAGAACCCTTTGATGAACTTCCTGTAGTAATTGGCGAAGCCAAGAAATCTCTGGAGTGCCTTCAAACCCACAGGTTGCAGCCACTCCAAAACAGCAGAGACTTTTTCAGGATCCATAGAAAGGCCTGAAGTGGAAATAATATACCCCAAAAAAGGGACTTGAGTGACCTCGAAGAGGCACTTCTCTAACTTAGCGTACAACGAGTTCTGCCTTAATTTACGTAACACAAACTTCACATGTTTACGATGTTCCGTTAGGTTGGGAGAAAAGATCAGTATATCGTCCAAATATACTAGCACAAATTTTCCCAGAACCTCCCTAAAAACTTCATTAATCAATTCTTGGAAGACGGCAGGCGCGTTACACAACCCGAAGGACATTACCAGATACTCGTAGTGCCCGTCGGCGGTGTTAAACGCCGTCTTCCATTCGTCACCGTCCCTAATGCGTACCAGGTTGTATGCCCCTCGAAGGTCCAGTTTAGAGAAAATACTGGCATTGGTCACCTGAGCAAACAGATCGTCTATCAAAAGCAGTGGATAGCGATTCTTCACTGTGATCTTATTTAACCCCCAATAGTCAATACAAGGTCTGAGCCCACCGTCCTTCTTCTGCACGAAAAAAAAACCCCAGCCCCCGCTGGAGATCTGGAAGGACGGATGAAGCCCTTGGCCAAATTTTCCTTAATGTACTCCTGCATAGCCAGCTTCTCAGGCCCAGACAAATTATAGAGATGACCTCTAAGAGGCATACAACCTGATCTTAACTCAATGGGACAATCGAAACTTCGATGAGGTGGGAGTTTGTCTGCTGATTTGGGGCAAAACACGTCAGAAAACTCAGTGTACTGCACTGGCACCCCTTTCACCTGAACCTTGGTGGCACAAACAGCAACTCTCTCTAGACAATGATGACAATGGATTGACCAGCTCTGTAGCTGACCGGAAGCCCAGTCAATCTGAGGGGAGTGTAGTTGCAACCAGGGCATACCGAGGATAATTATAGAAGTTGCCATTTGCAGGACAAAGAACTGTAATTTCTCCTTATGTAGCACCCCTATAGTACATGACAACAAGGGAGTCTGGGAAAGAGGCTGTCTACACTGTAACGGATAATCATCTACCGCTGTGACCAGAATCTGACGATCCAGCGGGAGTAAAGAAATACCCAATTTTTTCACAGTCATAGTCTATAAAATTAGCTGCAGAGCCCGAGTCCATGAATGCCTCTGTGGCCTTGGCTCGACCCTCCCAGGTAATGGAGCAAGGGAGGAGCAAACGGTTATTGTTTAGAGGTAGAAACGGCTCGCCTAGGGTATTACCTCTGACTACACCTAGGCGGCAGCGTTTCCCGACTTCTTAGGACAATTCTGGACTATGTGACCCTCCTCAGCACAGTATAGACAGAGTCTTTCTGACCTTCTGCGATTCTTTTCCACTTGCGTTAACCTAGAGTGACCGATCTGCATCGGTTCATCTTGAGGTGACGAGGGTGGAGAAGAGGCGTAAGAAACAGATCTTATAGCGTTTCTCCCACAGGTCTGTCTCTGATAGCGAAGGCGGCGATCAACCCGTACCGCCAACGAAATCGCTTCGTCTAGGGATTTAGGCTCAGGATGCCCTAACATCAAATCAGAAACTGCATCAGATAATCCTGACAGGAAACAGTCTAACAATGCATACGTTCCCCATCTAGCTGATACAGCCCACCTCCTAAACTCTGCGGCATAAACCTCCACTGGATTATGACCCTGCCTGAGGGTCTTTAGTTTCCTTTCAGCCATGATAGCAATATCCGGATCATCGTATATAACGGCCATGGCCTTAAAAAACTCCTGAACTGAGGATAAGGCCTTATGCTCAGCCTGCAGACTATATGCCCATGTTTGTGAATCTCCTGACAGAAGGGTCTTTATAAATGTTACCCTCTGGTTCTCAGATCCTGATAGGTTGGGCCTCAACTCAAAATAAGACAACACACGATTCCTAAAATTCTGAAAGTCAGATCTATGCCCAGAAATCTTTTCAGGTACGGACATACGAAGGTCCGTGACTGGAGGGGATCGCACTGCATCAACGATTGTTTGAAGTACCTGTACAGTCCCAGACAGTTGTGTAATCTGAGACTGTTGGGTATTAATCACCCCGGTAAGATTGTTTACCGCGGTGGTCAGGACTTGAACTTGGTCACGCAGTGCGTCCATAATGTTTTGGTCTGCTGTTCTGTAACGATTGGTGTCAGCAAGAACAGATTACTCTGATTATTGGTGATCTGCAGTATCACCAATAATACAGACGCTATACCTGATTATGTGTGATCTGCAGAATCACCAATAATACTGGTATAGCTAGGACCAGGACCACCAATGTGAGGGTATGTGTTTGGTGCAACAGTAATGATAGAGATACTCGCTATTCCCAGAGGAGCTGGGAGATAGGAGTATATCTATGTAACACAGGAATACAAACTCCAGCAAGCTGGAGATACAGACAATAGTGAGATAATTCACCCGAGGAGCGGGTGGAACTATATTACAACAAGTGTACTGATCACCCGAGGAATGGGTGATTCAGACTGTACTGCAACTAATGACCACCTGAGGAGCAGGTGATTCAGATAGTACTGCAGCTAGTAATCTCCTGAGAAGCAGGTGATTCAGACTGTACTGCAGCTACTGACCACCTGAGGGGCAGGAGATTCAGATAGTACTGCAGCTAGTATTCACCAGTGAAGCAGGTGATACTGGCAGAGAATCCCTCACCAGTGACTAGGCTCACTGGTGAGGATAGGAGAGTCAGACAAGCAGGTTTGGCAACAAGCGGACAGATACGGTACAGAGACAGAAAGCTAGATCAGAGTAGTGTTTCAGGCAGAGTCAGCAACTATATCAGATAGGCAAAGGTACAGGATCAGTAAACAGAAGAGTAGTCAGGCTAGCAGAAGGTCATAACAAATAATACAATTAAATTAGTACTTTAAGCTATCAACAGAATCTGGCTAAGTGTGGATCCCCAGCTCCAGCTGGTTCTAGCACACTTGTGGATCTGACTAGGTCGGGGTGCTAACACGTAGCATTTGCAACAGCAGACACGGAGCAACTGAATGACCTGTCCTATATATACTGCAAGCGCTCCACAGCGCCGCCCCAGTCACTCAGCCAATCCGGAGCATAGCTGGAGTCAGCTGATCGCCTGATCAGCTGACTCCCCTTCTAGTTGCATAAAGGTCCTTTTGCCTGGCGCGCGCGTAGCCCTCAGTCTATGAGCAATAGATGGACCAGGCAAAGCACCAGCGTGTAACTGCGCGGCGGAAACCGCCGGCTGTGACGCGGAGATAGCCGCCATGCCGCTTGCTGTTGCGGCCGTATCTCCGCTATTCATTACACACCCTAGATTTTATAGTAGTGTACAGAGGCAAAGTTCAATTATGTCTCTTTATTTACCAACATAGGGAAATGGCTAAAAGATATTTAAATCATTTACTGAAAGTAAAAGGAGAAGGTGTAGAAATATATGCAGAAACAGAGAAAAATACACAAACAAAATAACACATAGAATAAAATTGAGGGCTGAATGAAGGAAATATTTTTTCAGTTTTCCTTTTGCCCACATCTAGTTCACAAAAAGGAAGGCTATTTTCCTTTCACACTGACTTTATTGCATTCTGTCACAATGGACAATACAATATTATTGCATCCCACTGCAATGATATTTCTATGGTACGTTCACATTGGGTGCAGTGCGGAGGGTCTTGGAGTAACACTCAGCATGCTGTGCGCTTACTAGACAATTTGTGCTTGTACTGTAGTAGTGAAGCCTACTTTCATTGTACTGTACACTTCACTGTGTGGTCACACGTACATCTAATGCGCAATTAGACTTTTTGAATCACAGCGCAACATGCATAGTGTGAAAGGACCCATACTCTCTTTTACAAAGGGCCCAAAAACAGACATGGCTAAAGAAAAACTCAATTGTGTGTACTGTATGTGTTAAGTTTGTGTATTTTTGTGTTACAGGTACTATTATACTCGCCTTCCACTGCTCTGGCATTCTCTACACTTTTCAGACAAATTCACACTCCTTTTTTTTAGAGTCCAGCTCAACCTTATTTTACAAGCTCTGCAGTGACGCCATCACTTCCTGGTGCTTTATAGTTATTTTGTTTCTTTATAATCTCAGTCACTTCTTCCTCTGTTGACTCATGTACCGTACCATTGGCAGTGAAATACAACCACACTTTTTCTTAGCTTACTAGATGTCATTACAAGAGCTCTGTCTCCTCAACCCTCATTCCTATGACCACCAGCAGCCTGCGTAATTTGTTCACATTATTCACCGCTAAATTACTGCAAATTGTTTTTCATGCTATTACTTTTTTTTTTGAGTTTGAAAAACAGGAGTTAAGACAGATGTTAACAGAACCAGAGAAGTTTGCAGTGCATACAGTATATAGCCTCTCTAGATCACTGTAAAATTCTGCCACTTCACCTTTGCTAACATCTTTTGGTGGAGCATAGATCAGAAACAGTGGCGTAGCTAAGAAGCTATGGGCCCCGATGCAAGTTTTACATTGGGCCCCCCAAGCACTCTACATATTTATTATATGTATATCCTGTATATGTAACAATTGATATGGCGCACTAAAACCTGCCAAGGACAATCGCAGTGTACGAGGTGCAAGAAGGGGGTGGGGTACTGCTTGTTGATGATAACTACCATTCAAAGCATCTATAGAAGTGATTATTACCAGCACAGGACCAATAAAAAGCTAATACTGCGGTTAAGGGAGGGCCCGAGGGCCCCAATGCAGTCGCAACCTCTGCACCCCCTATTCCTACGCCACTGATCAGAAAGATAAATTTAAAAAAATCAGCATTTGACTCTTAAATTGCAATTTTTTTTAATTGATCACCACAAATCTCAACAGGTTTGTTATATCCTGCTTATTCCATTCCACCATAAAACAGTGACGATCATTTTTCCTTATTTCACCTGTTTCTAGCACACTTCCTACACCTCTGCAAAGCTGCTATTTCTACCTTGTATTTTTCCAAATCTGTTATCATATCTACCACCTGTCCAGTTTTTAACATAGTCTATAGATTCCAAGTACCAACATTTCCAATCAGAATTCTTTCTTGTGATTTTTCTAAGTAGCTGCTGAAAGATCTGTCCAGATCCATCTGTGCCTAGATTTAAGCCCAAAAAAACATTTTTATACAATGCAAGGTGACTGACCCTGCATTAATATTTGGCACTCTGTCGTGAGGAAACGTCCAGGGGATTACCTCACTCACTGCCGTGCAAGTTAATGGGCATACTCAAATGCTAAAGTAAGGCAGCATATAAATGGAAATACAAAAGGAGCCGGGCACTGTCCAAATGTGATGTTTAGTTCACATATCCAGGTACAATTCAAGTACTCACATACCGAGTGTAGTGGCACAACAGTGGGGTGGGATGCCAGTCACAGGTGGACTGTCACAATGTATGTTCAATGTATCTACATTGCAATAAAAGCATTAGTTTGATGGTGCCTGGATTGTTTTTGTCTTCTTTCACCCATTGATCTCCTGTATTTGCTTACCAAAAGCACAACTGTAACCTGTAGTCCATCACATGGAGTGATGAGAGTTTGCACTTGTGCCAGAGCCATGGCTAATCCTCTCCAGCGTGACAAGTGTTTGCCCTTCTCTCTACAGACTGTATCCCTTTAAAGTGGACTTGACCTTTTGCACAGGACAGAAGGAAAACCGAGAGAAATGCACGCTATATATACTTAGAGAGTTTGGTTTGTCCAATTCCCACTCATCTATGACTAATCACCACTGAAATTTGATCTCTCTGCTGTGTCACCTCAGGAATCTCCTCTACCAGGCACAGCAACTAATTTGTAAACATGGGATGTTAACTATGTCTGCTTCCATGAAAGCCGGAAGTATACACTCTGCCGATTTATTTCAGAATTTGTATCAGCTGTAACAAGAAATGTTTTTCTTTAAAGGTTATTAAGCTGTTGCATGTCTTTTAGAGCAGAGAGGAAGTTCTGAATTCTGGTCCGCTTTAATTTAAAAATAGTATGATTTCCAGCAAAACGCTGAGGCTCTCCCCACTGATTGGTGTAGAGCACCCTCTAGTGTCTGTTTATTGGACTACAGAAAACATGCCATGAAGCCCAAATTTATCTTAGCAACGTTTTCCTTTCATAAACTATGAATCTCATCTGCTTAATCATTTTGTTTAGATCTTGCTTATATAGACTGTTTCCCTGCGGTAAAATACTGTTTTGTTTTTTTCAAAGTGACAAGCACACATGGCCAAATTCCACCAATGAAAGTCCACTCCATTGATTTTTCAGGAAATAAAACTCTGGTTTAGACGCCTGAAAAACACTGCTAAATGTACAATACATTATTGAAAGCTGCCTGAATAAACAAATACAAAGACATGTACAGGGCACAATGTCAAAGTTTTGGTGGACCCCCAATCTAGGAAAAACATAAGAAATAACTCCATTAAACTTCCTCATTCATGGGCATGGGTGGATATGGTAATATACTGTCAGTAGGGGTGGTTTCATTTTCCAATTCTCCAATTCAACTAAAAAATGAACACACACCAAATTTTGAATAACATTTGATTTGGATATTTGACGAATATATGACTTTTAAATTGAAATCTATGGCGCTGACTAGTTAATTGCAAATATACTGTTGTCACAAAATGTTCCACTGGCACTCATGGGAACATGTCACAAAAAGAAAATTAAAGAATTGTAGTTTTTCAATAGACCTCAGATGGGAGACACAAAATGAAATATCAGGAGCCACTAAATGCACAAACATTTCACTGTAGAGAAGAATGCTACATATAAAGTGTGGACACTATAGAAAAAAAGAAAAAAAAACGTGCTCCCCCTCTTCTTTTTCCAAACACTGTTAAGCCATACTCACAAAATATGGTCAAAGACATCAGGTTCAATTAGCCGCAATGAAAAGTGGTGCAAATACTGTCAGTCAGTCTGCCCAAATAAATGATTCTTTCATGTTGAGAGCAGCTATATCACATGTGCCACATACTGGGACAGATTTACTGAGATCCATCAAGCTGTAGGACATCAGCGAACATTAGTGATTCCTGCCTGCATATACAGTAATAGCAAAAAATCACAGTCCTTGCCAGGGGTATTGGAGAACTTAGTGAGATACACAGAATATTTACTGTATTAGAAGTTTTGAATCAGGATGATATTATTTATTGGCTTTAATAAAAGAATACGAGTAAGCAAGCTTTCGGCTGTATAGCCTTCATTGGGCTTCAATCCTGTTTGCTCACAATATGTTGGAACAGACAGCTATATACATGTAACATCAAAAGGAGATACATACTGTAGATTTTTTTTCAAGCATGAATACATCATTAACTTCCCTGGCGGTGCATTTCTGTCTGGATTTATGGGTCTAAAAGCAGTACTTTTTTCAAGAATTTTCCGCTTCCAATTCTTAAGTCATAACTCACCAAAATATATCAGATTAAAGGCCTAGTGTAAGGCTTGGTGGTGTATTCTCCACAGTCAGCATGCAACGCATGAGCGGACGTGGAGGAGGTACACACACTAGCACAAGGAAACAGGCTATCCCTAGTATAGTGGAGGGGAGGACTGACTCCAATAGGAGATTGTGGCGCACAGAGCCGGTGCAGATCCGACAGCCACAAACAATACTTTCGCTATAACGTCTCAGCGCAAAGTAGCGCTGAGCGCATAAACCAGAACTGAGGAGATCAGGACAGGTAGACAGAATGAACGCTTGCTAGCTAGCCGCTACTTAGTGCCAGCAAGCGTCCACAACAAGACAGACTGGAATGAGGCAGTCAATGCGTTGCAGCGATGGCGTGCCTCACAAAGACAGGACAGGATCGCCAGGAAATAGCAGGATCAAGATAGATGAATGTAACACAGACAAATATACAATAAGTATGTTTTCCTAGCGTATTACAATTACAGCTATCAATGAAACTATTTGTAACGTCTGACTAACATATGTAAATATCGGCAATGAACCGATATATGACATAAGCAGGAACACTGACTAGGACTGGAGTAATACAGGGAACAGGACTCAGAAGGATTCGCTATCTCTTCGCAGAGATGAACGCAATCCACAAACAGAATCAGGAGCAGGGTAACTAACTCAGCACGGGTGATCACGATACGCGCAACCTACCAAAACGTGCTGGAAAGCTGACTAACTGCACACAGGATATAAACAGTTCATGTACGTATACATCAGTGACACTGATGTATCAACGTAACATGAATACAAGGAAAATAATAAACGTGCTGGTATGCATATATATTGGCAATGAACCAATATATGATGCAAAGACCAGCAAAGTATCTTTAGAACAAGAAACACGATCGGGGGCTGAAGCAACAGCAAGACAGGCTTAAACTGAAGCTATGAAAACCCGAGGAGTCCTGCAGGAAGCAGATCTTTATACTGAGGTCATCCAATGGGAGCAGACATGCAGATTCCCACACAGGTGAATGATAATCAGTCACAAGCTGACAGCAGGGAAAGGCAGACAAAGCTATGCAGCTTGCATGGAAAGAGATCAGAACTGCCTGAGCTGCAGCACTACTACTTCCAGCAATACCTGCTGCAGCAGCGATCATGACACCTAGTAGACATTTTGCATATAAATAAAAGACTGGAACACACAATTGTTGAAATAATTAAATTTATCAGTAAACTGAAAAAATAGCAAAACTACAAATAAGGCACTAGATTATAATACAGTATGTATATACAATACAGTATATACCTAATACACCTTCCACGTGTGGTATATCTTAAAACAGGGAGCGGCACACAGCGCGACATTACAATCAGGGCAGTAGAATCGGGATTCTTTACGGACTTTCTTGCCTTTGCTATCAGTCTTGCTGCAGCATACATCACACATCCTGGTTGGTGCATTTTTTTGGGAGAGTGGGTGGAATGTTGTCCATAAAGTGATGGCCAGTGAGGCACTCTGGATTCACTATGTAGGAGGCACGGCGCCCAACTCCGGCATCTCCTGAGGGCTGATACTTCATACAGATGCAGCGATGCATCTCAGCTCAATAAAATTTGGGAGGTTTATCAACTGGTAGTGGACAACTTCTGTAACACTTACTGTATGTACCCCAGAGGGACATAAGTGTTGATGAAAGCCTGATTGCCTACAAGGGGAGACAGTTGGATTCAGTACATCGCATCCAAGAGGGCCCACTTTGGTGTGAAATCCTACATGATCTGAGTCAGCAACCAGATATATCTGGAACACCATTCTTTACACTGGCAAAGGGACTCAATTCAACCCCACTTTCAACATCTACAGACTGGCGACTTCCTCTGTGCAGTCTTTGATTGAGCTTTTGCTAAACAAAGGCTACTGTGTGACCACAGATTTTTACAGTTTCCCAAAACTTTTTGAATTCCTGTCACTCAGAGTCCACCAGCGACTGCAGATCAGGATCACTGCCTTTAAACTCCGCCAGTGCTTCTGGTGTGGGACGCCTTGAGGCTGACGCCATAGCAGGTGACGGACATTTTTTCTTGGAGTTTGCTAGCTGCTCAATTGATGCTGTCAGTGCAGACTAGGATGCGTTTTGGACTGTTATGCTGTAAAAAGTTTGCAAAGCAACGTTGAATTATTTACCCAGAGCTCTGTGGCTACTTATAAATGCATGCAGCATTTTTCTCATTGGATGAATGTCATGGATGGATGTGTGTGAAGCGTGCGTGGGACGCAGGGACTGCCGGGCCAATCCATAGGTTCTAAGTGTTTTTAAAGTTTTATTAGAGTCCTTTGATACAGGTTGTGATTGCTGTGGGTTTTTTCTACAATAAAGTTATTTTTGATATATGACAAAGCGAGGCCTGGGTTTAACTTTTTTGGTGGAGGTTTTTGCAGACGGGCAGAGAATAGTCAAATCCAGGCAGAAAGCAGAGCGAGTAGTCGAAATCCAGGAGGAGGTCGGTACAGGCAGCAGGCAAACAAAATAATTGAAATCCAGGCAGATGTCGGTATAGGCAGCAGACAGAGTGGTCAAAATCCAGGCAAAAATCGGTAACAGGTAATCCAGCAATAAGGCAGATCAGCCATGAAGAGATTTGCATACTGTGGTGCAAATCTGTACTCCCAGTTGCTACATACTTTCATCCCAACGGACACAGCATGAATGATCTTTGTGTCACTGCCCTGAAGGGTGGCTTCAAATTGTCAAAAAATAGATCAATAGCAGAAACAAAATATGTAAATTGGTTCAAAGCTGTGGACAAAGGCTTGAATAAGGACCAAAACTTTTTATATTGGTATGAGGCTGATATTTAATGCCATAACTCTTTCTGAGCCTATATAGCGTCCTCTCTGCTTGTAGGCTAAACTTGTGAACTCGGAATTTACGATGCCTCTGTGACAGTGACTCCCAATTCTGCAAGTATTGTGTAAACAAGGAGTCTTAACTCCGCTAACAATCTCTCACTCCATTTTGAGGTTCTGTTTCACTTAACCACTTGCCGACCGTCCCCAGCCGATGGGCGGCGGCAAAGGCTGGGCCTAAACGACCGCAATACGCCCATCGGCGGGGGGCGGTGGCGGGCGTGGTTATGCGGCGATCGTGTCATTCATGACGCGATCAGCCGCCGGCGACAGGTTTTGCCCCCCTCGCGCTGTAATCCGCCGGCCGTTCGGAAGCGCCGGCGGGTTACTAGCTGCCCGATCGCCGCTGACAAATAGTATAATTGTGTAATGTATACAAAGCCTATTATACAGGCTGCCTCCTGCCCTGGTGGTCCCAGTGTCCGAGGGACCACCAGGGCAGGCTGCAGCCACCCTAGTCTGCACCCAAGCACACTGATCTCCCCCCCCTTCCCTCTGATCGCCCACAGCACCCCTCAGACCCCCTCCCCTGCCCACCCCTCAGACCACTGTTTGCACCCAATCACCCCCCTAATCACCCATCAATCACTCCCTCCATCTGTCAACGCTAATTTTTTTTTATGCCCTAAACTGCCCCCCTGCTCCCTCCTGATCACCCCCCACCCCTCAGATTCTCCCCAGACACCTACCCCCCTGTGTACTGTATGCCTCTATCCCCCCTGTAATAACCCACTGATCACCTGTGAATCACCTGTAAATCACCCATCAATCAGCCCCTAACCTGCCCCTTGCGGGCAATCTGATCACCCACCCACACCATCAGATCGCCCGCAGATCCGACGTCAGATCACCTCCCAAGTGCATTATTTACATCTGTTCTCTCCTCTAAACACCCACTAATTACCCATCAATCACCCCCTGTCACTGCTACCCATCAGATAAGACCCCTATCTGCCCCTAGGGCACCCATTCACTCACCCACACCCTCAGAACGACCTCAGACCCCCCCAGAACACCCCCCCCCCGTGTACTGTATACATCTATTCTCCCCTGTAATCACCTGTCAGTCACCTGTCATTCAACCGTCAATCACCACCAGTCACTGCCACTTATCAGATCAGACCCTAACCTGCCTCTTACGGGCATCTGATCACCCTCCCACACCATCAGATTGCCCCAGACCTACCCTCAGATCACCTCCAAAGTGCATTGTTTACATCTGTTCTGCCATCTAATCACCCACTGATCACCCATCAATCACCCCCTGTCACTGCTACCCATCAGATTAGACCCCTATCTGCCCCTAGGGCACTCAATCACCCGCCCACACCCTCAGAACGCCCTCAGACCTGATCACCTCGCCAGTGCATTGCTTGCATCTATTCCCCCCTCTAATCACACCTTGAGACACCCATCAATCACCTCCTGTCACCACCTGTCACCCCCTAGCACACCTACCCATCAGATCAGGCCCTAATTTGCCCCGTGTGGGCTCCTGATCACTCGGCCAAACCCTAAGATCCCCCTCAGACCCCCTTCCGATCACCACCCCAGTGCATTGATTGCATCTATTTTCTCCTCTAACCACCCCCTGAGATACCCATCAATCAGCTCCTGTCACCCCCCCTAGCACTCCTATCTATTAGATCAGGCCCAATACAACCTGTCATCTAAGAGGCCACCCTGTTTATGACCGGTTCCACAAAATTCGCCCCCTCATAGACCACCTGTCATCAAAATTTGCAGATGCTTATACCGCTGAAAAGTCATTTTAAGACCTGGTTAAGATTTGGTTTCCAGACTACTCACGGTTTTGGGCCCGTAAAAATGCCAGGGCAGTATAGGAACCCCACAAGTGACCCCATTTTAGAAAAGACACCCCAAGGTATTCTGTTAGGCATATAACGAGTTCATAGAAGATTTTATTTTTTGTCAAAAGTTAGCGGAAATTGATTTTTATTGTTTTTTTCACAAAGTATCATTTTTCACTAACTTGTGACAAAAAATAAAATCTTCTATGAACTCACCATACACCTAACCGAATACCTTGGGGTGTCTTCTTTCTAAAATGGGGTCACTTGTGGGGTTCCTATACTGCCCTGGTATTTTAGGGGCCCTAAACCGTGAGGAGTAGTCTAGAAACCAAATGCCTCAAAATGACCTGTGAATAGGACGTTAGGCCCCTTAGCGCACCTAGGTTGCAAAAAAGTGCCACACATGTGGTATCGCCGTACTCAGGAGAAGTAGTATAATGTGTTTTGGGGTGTATTTTTACACCTACCCATGCTGAGTGGGAGAAATATATCTGTAAATGGACAATTGTGTGTAAAAAAAAATAAAAAAATTGTCATTTACAGAGATATTTCTCCCACCCAGTATGGGTATGTGTAAAAATACACCCCAAAACACATTATACTACTTCTCCTGAGTACGGCGATACCACATGTGTGCCACTTTTTTGCAGCCTAACTGCGCTAAGGGGCCCAAAGTCCAATAAGCACCTTTAGGCTTTACAGGGGTGCTTACAATTAGGCACCCCCCAAAATGCCAGGACAGTAAACACACTCCACAAATTACCCCATTTTGGAAAGTAGATACTTCAAGGTATTCAGAGAGGAGCATAGTGAGTTCGTGGCAGATTTCATTTTTTTTGTCGCAAGTTAGAAGAAATGGAAACTTTTTTTTTGTCACAAAGTGTCATTTTCCGCTAACTTGTGACAAAAAAATAAAATCTTCTATGAACTCACCATGCCTCTCAGTGAATACGTTGGGATGTCTTCTTTCCAAAATGGGGTCATTTGGGGGGTATTTATACTATCCTGGAATTTTAGCACCCCATGAAACATGACAGGTGGTCAGAAAAGTCAGAGATGCTTCAAAATGGGAAAATTCACTTTTGGCACCATAGTTTGTAAACGCTATAACTTTTACCCAAACCAATAAATATACACTGAATGGATTTTTTTTTTTAGCAAAGACATGTAGCACAATAAATTTGGACTAAAATGTATACAGAAATTTTACTTTATTTGAAAAATGTCAGCACAGAAAGTAAAAAAAAACATTTTTTTGACAAAATTCATGTCTTTTTTGATGAATATAATAAAAAGTAAAACACGCAGCAGCAATCAAATAGCACCAAAAGAAAGCTTTATTAGTGACAAGAAAAGGAGGTAAAATTCATTTAGGTGGTAGGTTGTATGACCGAGCAATAAACCGTGAAAGCTGCAGTGGTCTGAATGGAGAAAAAGGCTCTGGTCTTTAACCACTTGAGGACCCACCCTTTACCCCCCCTTAAGGACCAGCGCTGTTTTAGCTGATCTGTGCTGGGTGGGCTCTGCAGCCCCCAGCACAGATCAGCGTGCAGGCAGAGCGACCAGATCGCCCCCCTTTTTTCCCCACTAGGGGGATGATGTGCTGGGGGGGTCTGATCGCTCCTGCCTGCCGGGTGTTGCGGGGGGGGCACCTCAAAGCCCCCCTCCGCGGCGAAATCCTCCCCCTCCTACCTGGCCCCCCCTGGTAAGCCGGGCTGCACAGGACGCTATCCGTCCTGTGCAGCCAGTGACAGGCTGTCTCCGGTCACATGGCGGCGATCCCCGGCCGCTGATTGGCCGGGGATCGCCGATCTGCCTTACGGCGCTGCTGCGCCGTACAATGTAAACAAAGCGGATTATTTCCGCTTGTGTTTACATTTAGCCTGCATGGCGGCTCGCAGGCTATTCACGGAGCCCCCCGCCGTGAATTGACAGGAAGCAGCCGCTCGCACGAGCGGCTGCTTCCTGATTAATCAGCCTGCAGCTGGCGACGCAATACTGCGTCGCTGGTCCTGCAGCTGCCACTTTGCCGACGCACGGTATAAGCGTGCGGTCGGCAAGTGGTTAAGGGGCGAAAAGACTGTGGTCCTCAAGTGGTTAAGGCATCTTAATGACATGTATTTCAACCTGGAAGGAGGAAGTGTTTGTAGTCACATGACGTGGCTTGGACCGCAGCGTGGGACAGATTCAAGAAGACGTATGTTGGGTAACTTTAACCCCCCTCACCCACCCGCTCAGCTGCATTAATTAAGAGGATGAAATCCAAATGAAAGTCATTTGGATTTCATCTGAATACAATCTGGAGAGCATTACTAATGTACTGTAAAAGTACTGGGAAAGGGAGAAGACCTAGCTGCATAAGGAGTCTGTAGCCTGGTACATACTTTTAATTATAATTGGCCAATCACTGACCAATTTTACCACCTCTATGTACTACCAGGCTTTTAAGGATTAGGTAGCCAAAAGCCTGGTAAACACTTTTCAATATGATTGGCCAAACACTGACCTGTTTTACCGCCTCCATGTAGTATGAGGGTTTAGCTACACAATCTGCTCATAGTATTCAATATCTGTTGACCCTCATACTACATGGAGGTGGTAAAATTGGCCAGTGATTGGCCAATCATAATTGAAAGTATGTACCAGGCTTAACCCACCATGGGCTTGATTCATTTTTTCCAAGCTCCAGAAGTATTTAACCATTTCAGCCCGCTGGGATTTTTCATCTTATGCAACAGAGCAATTTTTGACCTTCCATTCATTCACCAATAACTTTAATATTACTTATCACAATGAATTAATCTATATCTTGTTTTTTCCGCCACCAATTAGGCTTTCTTTGGGTGCCTTTGCTAAGAATTCTTTTTTTCTAAATGCATTTTCACAGGAATATTAAGAAAAATATGGGAAAAATGCAATATTTCTCACTTTTCAGCCATTACAGCTTTAAAATAATACATGCTACCATAATTAAAACCTATGTATTTTATTTGCCCATTTGTCTGGTTATTACACCATTTACATTTTGTCCCTATCACAATGTATGGCGCCAATAATTTATTTGGAAATAAAGGTGCATTTTTTTAGTTTTGCGTCCATTACTATTTACAAGCTTATAATTTAAAAAAATGTTCGTAATATACCCTCTTCACATGCATATTTAAAAAGTTCAGACCCTTAGGTAACTATTTATGTTTTTTTAATTGTATTTTTTAGGGTCATGTTTAGTGTGTGTTAAACAGTTAATTTTAAATGTAATAATGTGGGTTTATTTTATAAAAATAATGTATGTAGATGTAGTTTTACTATTTAGTGAGATTTGGGGCTTTTTTTTCATCCTGGAAGCAAAAACTCGCTTCCAGGAAGCACTAAGAGGACGAGAAACTTTTTTTTTTTCAGAAAGACAGCGGCCTCTGATGAGAAGCTATCGGTTTTTCTGCTAGGGACTTAGATAATTGAACAGGAACCAGGTTCCCATTCATTGATCTCTGGGCTACCGGGGGGGCAGCAGCACCCGCCTGGACGTGAGGTTCACGTCCAGGCGCCATAAGTGATTAAAGTGGAACTGTCGCAAAAATCTTAACATTTAAGACACATACAAATAACAAGTACATTTCTTCCAGAGTAAAATAAGCCATAAATGACTTTTCTCCTATGTTGCTGTCACTTACAGTAGGTAGTAGAAGTCTGACATTACCAACAGATTTTGGGCTAGTCCATCTCTCCATAGGGGATTCTCTGCATGGCCTTTATTCTTTATAAAGTCATTCCCTGAAAAGATTTATACAATGATGCTGGAAAGCCTCCCTGCTCACCATACACTTTTTTGGCAGTTGGACGGAGCAACTGCCATTCACTAAGTACTTTTTAAAAAAAAAGTAAACCCTAAAAACCTCCAGTGAGAAGATGGGCTAGTCCAAAATCTGTTGGCAATGTTTGATTTCTACTACTCACTGTAAGTGACAGCAACATAGAAGAAATGTAATTTATGGCTCATTTAACTACGGAAGAAATTTACTTCTTATTTGAATATGTTTACATGTATTTTAAATTTTAAGATTTTCGTGACAGAGGTCCTATAAAGCTACAGGCTTTGCACGGAAATGCAGATGATATGCATCTGATTAAAGGTTGACGAAAAAACACAACAAGCCAGGCAAGCAGTAGCATTTTGAAAATATTGTTGGGACCAACTGTTCTCTAAAGCGGACTCTGTAGTTGATAGTAACAGCTGGCAGGAAATTTAAATTTGTGTTAAATGGTCTGTAAGGTCTATTCTCCTAATTCTGAAGCCTCAAAGGCCATATGGAGTGAGATCTCAAGTGTAACTATGCCCTGCTAATTTAGCAGTATGGCCAGATTTAGAAGTGTTTAAATTCACATATTTTACGCATATTAACCATCTACTGGTACAAAAGTGCCAGGCCAATCAGTTTTTTCCCCATTTGTCTGAAGAGAAAACCTTGCAAGTCAGTATGTAGCAATAGTTTTCCTGGCTTAGAAGTTTCTTGAATAAGCAGTTTATCACTATGTAGTTTCAGTTGGATATCTTAAAAGAAAAACTCCCACTTGTGGAGATCTACCCCCTCCTATGCCTCCATAAGGTTAAAAGTACCCTTAAAGTATCTTGTGCCCATCTAGCCAGTGGCTATGCACCTTTCTAGTTGCATGTCCCATCTTGTGCCCATCTAGCCAATGGCTATGTGCCTTTCTAGTTGCATGCTCCATCTTGTGCCCATCTAGCCAGAGGCTATGTGCGTTTCTAGTTGCATGCCCCATCTTGTGCCCATCTAGCCAGTGGCTATGTGCCTTTCTAGTTGAATGCCCTATCTTGTGCCCATCTAGCCAGTGGCTATGCACCTTTCTAGTTGCATGCCCCATCTTGTGCCCATCTAGCCAGTGGCTATGCACCTTTCTAGTTGCATGCCCCATCTTGTGCCCATCTAGCCAGTGGCTATGTGTCTTTCTAGTTGCATTCCCTATCTTGTGCCCATCTAGCCAGTGGCTATGCACCTTTCTAGTTGCATTCCCCATCTTGTGCCCATCTAGCCAGTGGCTAAGCACTGTCCCAGCTGCATCTAAAACCGGACGATGGAGTAATTACTATAAATATGGCAATATCTACATCTGTAATGTCAGCTCGGATGGGAACAATTGCTGGCAAAGTTTATAGATCTAGCCTCAGAGTGACAGGTATGCATGCAGAGAAGCAGGAAGGTACTTTTTGAAACGCCTTACGGAGGCATGGATGGGGAGAGGTTTATACTGTAATTGAAATCTCAACTTACGATAATTTGAATTTTACTTTAAACCCCAAACTGTTCAGCTGTATCCTATCATGGGGACATGCTGGTGCTCATAAATGCTAACAAATGAAGAATCAATATATGGACCTTAATTGCCCCTTTGGAGCAGAGGAGAAATGCATGCATGTTTGCTGTTGGCTACTGAAAGGTGCAGTTTTTCTGTGATTGTACAGGCTGTGAGCAAAAAACTGCATTGGCTACTGAGCTCCGAAGAATACCTTCTCCCATAGCTGTCCGTGTAATTTCCGAAAATGGCTAACCATTTGTTATTGGTTTTTTTCAACAAATTTTAATTGAAGCAATTTTGAGAAATAATACAGTTAAGACATAAAAATAGGCCATATAAGCAAATAATATATAAATAAGATCCAGTACAGATTATTTACCTCACAAAAATGCAGCAGTCAGTCATAACCATATAACAAGACCCTAAGGCCTCTTTTACATACGCTGAAAAACTGATGCGTTTTAACTCTCCATAGCAGTGCATTGTGAAATAGCTTTCAGTTAAAGTGCGTATAGTAGGAACTGAGCCATAGGAAAACATGGACATTACTTTGAAAATCAGTTGCCCTTTCAGTTATAACAGAGCAACCGATTAAATGTTAAAGGACCCTGAGGCAATCAGGTCAAACCATTTCTGCTTTTTGAGACACTGTAGTTTTTGGACCATAAGACTCACTTTTTCTTCCCCAACAGTGGGAGAAAAAAAGTCACTGCGCCTTATAGTCCAAATGCAGGGAGTTCCTGATTTGTGAACGCCTGCCAATACGAACCTCCAACCCTGCCGCAATGTCAGGGACTCCCTGTACTGTGTCCATGCAGAGGAGGACACAGAGGGACACAAAGGGGCATAGAGGAGGACACAAGGGGGACAAAGGTGGACACATTGGTGACACAGGAGGACACAAGGGGGACAGAGTAGGACACAGGAAGACACAAGAGGTACACAAAGGAGCACGAGGTACAAAGAGGACATAATCCACAAGATGCCCTTTCATCATGGATGCACCAGGTTTAGCATATATTTTATTTCCGTAGTTTTTGTCCTCTAAACCTAGGTGCGTCTTATGGTCAGGAGCACCTTATAGTCTGAAAAATACGGTAGATGTTCTTGCCCCATGTGTTTTCAGTAGCTGCTCAATTGATTAATAATAATGCTGACATTTGAAGAGCATTTTTCTCCTGTTGGACTGAAAGCACTTTAGAGCTGCAGCCACAATAGGACACCCTGCAGTGTAATGCAGGTATTCTGTGGTTTGGACCCCAAAGGAACAACCAACCAGACAAGACCATAATAAATTGTCTATAAAATCATAAGTATGTAGTTAACTTTGCCAAGTTTATTAATACACCATAATGCAGACCGACAATACTATAGCAACCACATTTCAGTTTACATTTTGCAGTATCAAACCAAAGTGAAACGTGATTAATTGCTGCACTATGAATTAAGACTACATTACTACATGTATTTATTACAGTAAGTTAAAGTCCACACATATTATAATGGAGGGGTTGGTGTACCAAACTTGTTATATCATATGTGAGGTAATTAATGTATTATTTGAGGATAATAATTGCTACATTTGTTATCTGGGAATATTAATTCCTGCATTCGATATTTGGGGGGAGGGTGAGGCGCAAGCGTCATGATTTTGTAATAAAACTTTCTATTGAATGAAAAAGAACAACATAACACAGTGCAAGATTACAAGGTTACAGCAAGGCTAAGGTGGCCGTATCAACATGAGGATGTAGACAGAAAATAAAAAAGAAATTGGCGAGTAAAGTCACATAACAGATCTTGATTAGTAAAGTCCATTCTGTTGCATAAACAGAGATACTCATTACGGATGAGTATGTATAGTATTACCAATAGCCTATTTTTATTGTATGTAAAGGAAGGAGGGAGAGTTTAAAGATAAGAGAGGTTTAGGGAAGAAGAAAGAAGGGAACAGGAAAGAAGAGAGAATGGACAGAGAAGAAAGCAAAGCACCATCTCCCTGAATGATCAATATACAGGGTGAGGATAACCATCTCTCTCATGTTAGTTATTAACCAACAGTAGCATGTATTTACACAAAAGGATAAAAAAAAACAATAGATGTGACTTAGTGATCTATAAGAGCCTTAGCTTTCTCTGACTATCTATAATACCACACTGCCCATTTCCTTGTGAAAGCTTTGTTTTGGTCGTGAGCACTATAGAAAAGATCATCAAGTCTACAAATATTATTAATTTCAGAGAAAACCTGGGACATGGAGGGGACTGTGGCTGTATTAAAGGACAAAGCCACCAGATAAGAACCCTTTTGGAGTTGGCACCTCCAACACAAAATGGAGTTTTGGGGGTTATATTTAGCTGTCTGAAAGGGACATCTATACCATCTGGCCAAAATTCTGTAATTACACTCCTGGAAAGAAGCAGATATCGTAGTTTTATGGGTTAATGAGAAGATCTTTTCCCATTTTTCACCTTCCAGGTCTGCCTCCCACTTAGCAGTCATCAATGTCAATTGAGGTGTCATCAAGTAAATCTTGTGTTCAGTAGAGACTGAGGGGGAGCAGAGGGTTTCAAAGGAGGTAAGACCTCTAAGGATATCTGATTTGGGTTTAAGAGAATTATAGAATGATTTGATTTGAGCCCACATAAACCAGTGTAGCCCCTGGGATACTGTTCGGTCTCCCATGTCTCCCAGACCAGAAGTGCAGGTGATATGTCGAATCTGTGGCCAAAAATTCCAGTCCCCACCCAAAATGGAGTGCATGTTCATGCCTAAGGCGAAGGCTGGGTTGTCTAGAAGTGAGGTGAGAGGTCCAGGTACAGTGGATAATTTGTGAGATTTCCTGATGGTGTCCCATCCTTGTAAAAGATATTGTGGGGCGAAGGCTAAGTGTTCTTTCTTTGGTCTGAGGGTGGGAGGGACCCACAATAAGGCTCTGGGATCACTAGAGGAGAAGGCTGAGTCCAAAGTAACCCACTGCTTGGAGTCTCTGCTTTGAAACCAGTCTAGGATCTGCGTCAAGATGACTGCGTAGTAGGATATGCGTATATCAGGTACCCCCATACCACCGCCCTTTTTGGGACAGCTCAGTAGTTTAAAGTTAATTCTATGTGGTTTCTTGTCCCATATAAATTGCATAAAGGCAGATTGGAGTTTTTGAAGAAAGGATCCTGGGAGACGGATTGGAAGGGCCTACATAACATAGAGCAGTTTGGGCATGGTATCCATCTTGATTACAGATATTCTGCATGACCAAGAGAGCCGTAACAGCCTCCATTTTTCCAGGTCAGAACGTATTTTAGTAGCAAGTGGAGTAAAGTTTAATTGAAACAGATCATGTTGATTATTTGAAATGTAAACACCCAGATATTTGATTTTCCCTCTTTGCCACTTAAAGGAGAAGGAGTTGGACAGGTTCTGTACCACTTGAACAGTGATATAAGCATTGAGGGCCTGTGGGGGGGAAGGAATGGTCTGAGGAGATATAGTTGAAAGCTGAGAGCATAATAGGGGCCAAGAGGTGGCCAAATTTCTTATAAAAAAGCTCCAGTGTAGCCATCTGGGCCAGGGCTTTTGCCTGGTTTAGCTGTTTTGATGCTCTCTAGCAACTCCTGATAAGTAAAATCATGTTCTAGCTCCTTGACTATTTCAGGAGGAATGGTTGGTAGTTTGTTCTTGTCGAGATATGCCTTGATTTTCCCTTTAAGGCTGTCCATATCCATATCACAGTATTTTCCTTTTAAATTATATGTGGTTTCGTAATATTTTCTAAAGGTTTCAGCAATCTCTGAGGTTTTGTAGACCTTGGTACCATCTTGGCGAGTTATGGTAAAAATAGAGGAATTTGTTAATTTTGGATTGAGATATCTGGCTAGTAGCTTACCACACTTTCCCCCCTCTTTCATATAACGCTCCTTTCAGTCGTGTTCCCTCTGACAGTAAGCGCTCATCTAAGAGTGATAGGAGATTATGGCGAGTGTTGGAGAGCTCTACCTCTATTAACCTCCTTGGAGGTTCAATTTTTCCGCCAAGGAGGCTGCATTGCACTTTTTTTGAAATATTTTTTTTTTTTGTTTCATGTAGCTACCTGAGTGGTAGCTACATAAAACACCACTAGAGGGCGCATGTGTCCCTCTAGTCCGATCGCGGCCGGCAACAAAAGTAAACAGGAGATCGCATATAGAACACAATCTCCTGTTTGGCTTCTCCTGTCGCCATGGCGACGATCGGAATGACAGCCGACGTCCTGACGTCAGACCCATCCGATCCAGCCCTTTGCGCTGCCCGGAACTGATTGGTCCGGGCTGCGCAGGGCTTTGGCGGGGGGGCCCTCTTCCGCCGCTGCGTGCGGACGATCGCCTCAGAGCGGCGGCGATCGAGCTGGACGCGCAGCTAGCAAAGTGCTGGCTGCGCGTACAGCAATTTACAGCACAAGAATCGCCCCACCAGGGGCTGAGATATCCTCCGCGGCGGCTTACCCCGAGCTCAGCTCGGGGTTACCGCTAAGGAGGTTAAGGAAGTTGGAGACTGCTTAAGCTTATCCTCCAGATCGGCAACTTTTGTTATCAAGTCTGTTATTTGAATTCCCCTTTCTTTAAAATCAAACTGCTTCAATAAATGGTTCCATTGTCCAAACCCAGAATGTCGATCCAAAGGAGTGTCCATTGGTATTCATAAAAACTGTAATATATTGTTCATGGATGAACTCAAAGACCCTCAAGATAGATATGTTTCTTAACCTCCAGATCGGCAAAACTAAATACACTATTGCCAATATTTATCTTCCTAATCAAAACCAAACTCAAAAATTATCCTCCTATCTCAATAAGTTAATGTCTTTTGCTAAAGGACACACTATACTTTGTGGAGACTTTAATTTTTGCAAACCAATAATCATAAAGTAATAGATATAACCTATGTACTAAAAGCTGTCGAGTATTCCCAGGTGGGTTTTGCATGAGATAACTTAATAGCCCGTTTTGAACCAACTACTTTGAAATAACAGTATTTATGGAAGAAGGTGGTTCAACATAGGGGACAGAATATACTCCAGACCTTATAATCTATTGGAATCAACCACTGCAAAGATTTAAATTATCAGGAACGACTTAGCAATAACAGATTATTATATAAACATGCATCTCAATATGAGTGATAAAAAGGAGGGGATAATATGTCTAGACCCTGTGTCATGACGTCATAAAAAGAAGCTGAAAAATAGTAGACATCTTGTGGTTAAACTTGGCAAGGTACAAAAAGTTATCAACTTAACGTTTAAGATCAAGGCTACAAACAGTAGATCGATATCAATTTTGCGTAAAAAAGATGTATAGAGCGATCGTTTATAGAGAGCTATGTAATTAATTAAAGGCACAGGTGTTGCTCCACTGTATGTAGAGATGCTGGAAAACTGTTTATATTGTGTAAAAAGCAGCTGTTCACGATTTTCAGTGTCCATCTGCATATTCCTTTGGAGTTTGGTATCAGTATGATTGAGCGTTACAGGTCCACAAAAAGTGATAATCTTCCTGTGTAGAGTAAGCTATTAGGAAGAAGTACAGTTCGTAGTGTGAGAGTGACGGGGCTCTCCAACGGAGAATACCCCTATAGTTAAATCGATCATGTTGTAGAAATTTATCACTTATGGAGGGTACAGCTTATGAAGAATATGAGCCTGTAGGTGTCGTTTTAGGAAAGGATATTTATAGGTTTGAAGTCTTATGGATGCTAAGATGTATAGCAGTTTACACATAAGAAAAAGTGTCTTTGCTGCTGGAATGACATATAGACAAGACAAGACAAATAACATTTATCTCGTGCTTTTCTCCTGGCGGACTCAAAGCTCCAGAGCAGCAGCCACTAGGGCGCGCTCTATAGGCAGCAGCAGTGTTAGGGAGACTTGCCAAAGGTCTCCTACTGAATAGGTGCTGGCTTACTGAACAGGCAGAGCCGAGATTCGAACCCTGGTCTCCCATGTCAGAGGCAGAGTCCTTAACCATTACACCATCCAGCCACTCCGGTTTATTTGGACTTTGCTACTGAACCAAGAACTTTCTGATCTTCCCAGAACGGACATATTTCCACAAACCCTAAGTATTTTCTCCCTTTCTTTTATTTTTCATACTGGCTATTAGTGTTTCAATAATTGTTGATTTTAATAATTGTCTGTATATATTTATATTGCCGTGAATAAAGACTTTATCAAAGTCATTCACTGTTCCGCTACCCTGCTTCTCAGCCGCACAAACTGAACCAGACTTCTGAAGAGATGCTACTGTTGTTACTAGCCGGACAGAATAGAGTGTGTTTAACCATTTTTATTTGCAGGTCGAGAAATAACCAGTTAGCGAGTTCCTCTGTCTCAGAAAACAGAGGTGGTGGCAGTTATACCCTGAAATAGTGTGTAAAGTTGTAATTACCGTACCTCACAGGCTCCCTTCTGGTCGGGCTGCTGCCTAAGTTCCGTCGATTTCCATGCACCGAGTGCGACCACAGCTCGCATGATTGGTGTGCTAAAACCGATTGGAAGGCAATTTGCGGTCTGACCACTAGGGCTCCTGTGACAGTGGGCCATTTTTAGTATTGCTGTCAATGGATTCCTGTTTATCCAGTCGCCCTTCTAAATCGTCCTGTTTCTTTTCTACCCCCTCCACCCTTGAGACTATCTGGTTTCCCTCCTGCTTGAAGTCGGTCATCTCTTTCTTATAGGAGGCCTCCATTCTGATTATGAGCCTTTCAAAGTCGTCCTGCGTTGGGAGGGATCGCACGTAGTCATGCAAGTCTACCTCCAGGTAGTATTCGGCTCCCTCCGAGGCTGCTGGGGAAGAAGGGCCCGAATTAGGGCATTTGTCTGGCTTGTTGCAGTGATTTAGGAGAGGATCCCTTCTGGCGCTGTGTAGAGGGAGGTGAGGCCTGTGTCTGGCCTTGTGGCGACACCATATTGGATCCAGGGCTGTGGAGTCAGAGCAATTTTGGGTGCCTGAGTCGGAGTCTGGAAAAAATGCACCGACACAGACTCCTATTGAATTTGTAACTGTAATTAAAATGGAAAATATGATAAAATATTCCATTTCTCAGATAAGTCATTAAAAAATAATGTATATATACAGTAATAGCTGTGCTCAGTCCACAAAAATGAAAAACCAATCAAAATTAGTTACTTGTGCTGCTTCAATAAAGCAGTCCCCGTATTTTTAAAGTCAGATATACATATCTGATTGTGACTGTATATATATTATGTGTACACAGGAATCTCATATATACTAAATAACGTCTATGCTGTAAGAATAAAGCCTGATGTGTAGCTGTGTCACTAATAGAGATGGTCAATGAGATGGAAATAATTCTGCGTTGATGCGGATTTATGCAAATGTATGCACTCTCTTTGCTCATGAAATCAAATCATTTGATAGGTTGTTAAAATTTGGTTTGGTGACTACAAATTAAAGGGTACCTGAGACGAATGAAAATAAAAGTGTTATACATAACTGGGGCTTCCTCAAGCCCCCTTCAGGCCAATCAGTCCCTCGCTGTCCACCTCTGCCAACTGGAACTTCTGCTATGAGTCCCGGTAATTCAGCCAGTCAGCGCAGTCCAGCCACATGCCGCTCCCACAGCCAGGAACATTCTGCACCTACGCAATAGTGCTGCGCAGGTGTAGAACGCTCCCGGCGGCGGAGTGTGTGCACACTATGCCAGACTGGCTTAAGTACCTGGACCCATAGCAGAAGATCGAGATGGCGGAGGAGGACAGTGAGGGACTGATTAGCCTGAAGGGGACTGGAGGAAGCCCCAGGTATGTATAACACTTTAATTTCATCTGTCTCAGGTTTACTTTGTTACACAGTAGTACTATACTCTACATATGCACTCTCCACAGAGCTGCAGGGAATCCACTGAGAATGTTGTGCACATTGAACAGAGAGGTGTTGTCTGTTACCCATAAACCTTGCTCAGATTGTGCACGAAGAATGTGTAATAGAGGAAGAATCTCCTCATTCCCCTGCAGAGTACCTGCACATCATTCTTACATGTACCCACACTGTTCTTTGTTCCGGTTTGTACCTTTTACAAGTACTCTTACCAAGGACTAGTTTTAGTCTAAAGGGAATAAATATAGTAGTCTACATATCCTTCTCACTTCAGTTGTCTTGTAAAATTCCTAAGCGTTGGCAGTTAAGAGACAAATTTCACATTGCATACTTTTAATCAACAAAATTGTAATATGCAAATTAGAGGAGTCGGAGTCGAGGAGTCGGTGGAACCCTAAACTGAGGAGTCTGAGTCAGTGGATTTTTGGACCGACTCCACAGCCCTGATTGGATCCTTCCGCCTCCGCTTTCTGAGACCGCTGGAGAGAAGACTAGCAGAGTATGTGAGCAGAACTGTGGCGGGCTGGAGTCTTTTTGCTCCCCTTACGTTTGGAGGGTCCCATGAAGGATTACATCTGCTTCTGGGTTTGCTGAAAGATTTGTTTAGCTGGTATCACAGCGGGAGCTCCGCAAGTCTGCTTCCTCACTCGGCCATGCGCAAGCCATGCCCCTGCAAGCGTCATGATTTAATGATTGCTACATTTTATATTTTGGATAATTGCTGTGTTTGCGATTTGTGATGTAATGATTGCTGTATTTGTTATTTAGGGTAGGGTTTGCTGAACAGTAGGCTAATATAGGTCCAGGAGATCTGACAATTTTTGGCAGGGTTCCTCCAGGTTAAAAATGCTGCATTAGACATTACCATCATTAGCGTAGCCTAGATAGCAAGGGGAAATGCCCACACACAGACATGACAGGAAAATGTTCACAGAATCCAGTTGGAATAAACATTGACTACACTTTGGGGCTAGTTCATAGTGCTCAGTTGCGTTGCAGAATAATTCTGCAGGTGAACTCACTGCCCATACCATTCTATGGGCCAGTTCACAGTACTGCGTTTTAGCTAATTGAGTTATTCTAACTCGCTACATGCAGGCTTTGTATTAAAAAGTGTATATTCATTCTCCGCTGCAGTTCACACTCATTATAATGTGTGCATTATGCAACTGAACACTGTGAATCCAGCATTCAACCTCATAAGTTATGTGACCACAATGGCAGGCAGGTGCAGGGCCGAGTTTATAGTTTTTCAACTCTTGCTTATCTATTTTTTTTTTTTTTTACTTATGTTTTAGGAAGAATATTCATCTTCAGTCCAGCATAATTCTTGATGCTCTTTAATTATATATAACAACTAGGAAATCAAAACACACAGAGACACTGTCTTTATGGAAGTTAGTGTTTATTGATGTGTTCCCAATTTGAACATTCCCACACAACACACAAAGGGATCTTGCAGGAATCTGTGCATAGTGCGGTAAAAATTAGATAGGACAAGAAAGAAAGAAAAAAAAAAAAAAGAAACTGGGGAGAAAAAAAAACAACAACAAAAAAACACAGACGCACAACCACAGGTTACCAGAACCTTAGAAATCTGCTCAGAATGAAACTGGAGATGATGGTGTGATCGCAAACATTAATGTTACAAGCGGCACAGACATGGGGCGGAGTATAAACTCCAAAAATCTTCTGCCCCTACCCCCTTGTTTTAACTTCAACAGGATGGGATATGATTGCTCTTTCAACCCTCACTGCCCAACTTGCCACACAGTGTTTATCTCTGGACCCAAAACCACAAAGTTTGGACCTGGTAATCCATAAGCGCCTTCCCAACATGCAACACTCTCTGCTCTTGCTCTTGGCACCAATAGAAGATGATGTGCAGAGGAAAAGTGAGTAAAGTGCAATAATACCTAGTTGGCAAGGCAAGCCCGCGCAGACCCCCAATAGTTATGGGCTGACACCATTAAGGAATGAAGGGTACAGTTATTGGTACCAAGAACAGGAGCGGTTCTACCAAACAATCGCAACTACCCAAAAATATAAACATACTGGCCAGGATGGCAAAGAAAAAAAAATCAGTAGTATAGATTTTCTGTTCACAAGCAGAATAATAATAATAAAAAAAAAAAAAAGCAAAAGAGTTTAATCGCAATAAACGAGTAAAGGAGACGGCTCGCTCCACATATGGAGACCTCTGTCATTGGGATGGAAGAGAAACAGAGGCAATCATAAAGTCCTCTATATATGGTTGAACTACAAATCCCAGCATATGCTACCTTTTTGCTGTGAGTTACAATTCCACCTCCAATAAACAACTTTCATGTTGCTCTATAAGCCCAAAAAATGTATCACATTATAAACTGCCCACCATCATGAAAAAGAAACACAAACTTATATACACTTAACATTTTGTCCAATTTAAACTTACTTGCACCCATTTTTTTCATTACGATTTTTATAATTTTTTTTTAAAATAAGCCGATAGGAAAGAAAGAGGCAGAATCCACGAGCATTCTACTGAGAACAAATAGAAATGAACTTCCCCTTCCCCCCAATCATATATATATATATATTTATATATATTTATACTTTATGATGGAGACACACACAAACAAGTAATCTGAATGGAATTACTTTCCAATTAATAAAAAATAACCAAAAAACTCTCTACATCTTATGAGATCTGCAATAAAATATTCAGTGGAGATTTGCAAAATCACCTATATTCAGTCACCCGTTTAAAAGAATGGAAAGGAAAACAAATTTTCGGAAGTGATCACAAAAGTCTGTGAGTGCCTATTGAAGGCAAACTCTCTCCTCAAAGTAAATTGGTCAGCAGTGAAACCCAAAGCCCTGCCCCACTTCTTTGGCCCCGATACCCGCTATGCCCCATGGACCCGACTGCCCCACCCCCCATCCCTGGTCAGGTGATGCTCAGATCTGCATTTGCTCCAGGTATTTGTATGTTGGGTTTTCATAGCCATGGTTCTGCATCTTGTTCAGGTGGCGCTCCTCTGGAGTCAGCATTGGATCCACCTAGAGAATGGAACAAGGAACAGGAGGAGATCA
This sequence comes from Hyperolius riggenbachi, assembly GCF_040937935.1. NCBI lineage: Eukaryota > Metazoa > Chordata > Amphibia > Anura > Hyperoliidae > Hyperolius > Hyperolius riggenbachi. Next base: position 212,292,587 of record NC_090651.1, on the reverse strand, counting down.
GTATGAGCGTACACAAACAAGATAACTATAAACAATAGGGGTGTAATAATCAATGGCAACCATTTAAGAAGGGCAAAGAACATTACAGAAAATCACTTTCTGTAGAGATTTGGTGGTCACTTCCTCTGATCTGTTGGCTGCCCGTACACCGAAGGCCGATTTCCGATTGATTTTAGCATGAAATCTTTCAGGTATCAACCTTGTGCCGCCACCTCGCTGCTCTAGTCCCCCCAAATGTTTTATGTGCAACCCCCCCCATGGTCGTGCATTAAGATACTTTACCTGTCTGATGTACTTCCGTATTGGTGCCCCCACATGGTCGTTGGCGTTATAGCACAAGGGGTGTGACATTACATATGCGCCCCATGTGCTATAATGCCGGCAGCCACGTGGGGGCACCAATATGGAAGTACGCTCAGTGGACACTAGTGGACAGTGTGACAGGTAAAGTATTTTAAAGGAAAACTGAAGTGAAAGAGATATGGATGCTGCCATATTTATTTCCTTTTAAATAATGCCAGTTTCCTGGCTATCCTTCTGATCCTCTGCCTCTAATACTTTTAGCCATAGACCCTGAACAAGCATGTGGCAGATCAGGTGTTTCCGACATTATCAGTTCTGACAAGATTATCTGCATGATTGTTTCTGGTGTGATTCATACACTACTGCAGCCAAACAGATCAGCAGGGCTGCCAGGCAGCTGGTATTGTTTAAAAGGTAATAAATATTGTAGCCTCCATATTGCTCGTTACAGTTCTCCTTCAAATGAAATATGAGGTGCATTAAAGAGGAACTTTTAAGTTATCCCAAGGTGAGAGGGATATGAAGGCTGACATGTTTATTTCCTCTTAAATAATGCACATATAATGCACATTGCCTGGCTGTCCTGTTGATCCTCTGTTTCTAATACTTTAAGCCATAGACCCTGAACAAGCAGAATAATTATATACCTATGACAAATCTGACAAGATTAGCTGCATGCTTGTTTCAGGTGTGTGATTTAGACCCCACTGACCAGAATGCTCAGTAGCACTGCAAAACAACTGGTATTGTTTAAAAGGAAATAAACATTGCAGCTTCTATAGGTCTCACATCCCAGCTTCCTTTTAATGCACGGGCACATATAACACTTGGGAGAGACAGCGGCCATCACTCCAAATATCGCACCTCGGTACCGCCGCACAACCTATCGACTATGTCGGCCCAAACGTTTCTAGCATGCCCAATCAATACATTCAACCAATATTGACCCAAAATCGGTTGAAACGTTACGCCTGCATGCTTGTGGCGGCACAGATTTTTATCCAATTTGATAATTATTAAATTGGATGGTCAGTCGCCTGCCAAATTGCTAGATGTATGGCCACCTTTACAAGGCAGGGACACATCTTGGACAATAGCTACGTAAGATAGTGGCAGCTGAAGGTGGTGGATTTAGCTGATAAATAATGAAGAAGGTGGATGGATATGAAGTTTTGAAAAGGTTAGTGAACATATTAAAATGGAAGGATTTCCTAAGGATCCTGTAGTAACCATCGATATCACATGACATGACTGCACACCTGAATCATTGGCATCCGTTTTTTCTTTAACCACTTAAGGACTGCAGTCATAAAACCCCTTAAGGACCAGACACTTTTTTTCCATTCAGACCACTGCAGCTTTAACGGGTTATTGCTCGGTCATACAACCTACCACCTAAATGAATTTTCCATCCTTTTCTTGTCACTAATACAGCTTTCTTTGCTGCTGTGATTTTTAGTTTTTATTATATTCGTCAAAAAAACATGAATTTTGTCAAAAAAATGATTTTTTTAACTTTCTGTGCTGACATTTTTCACATAAAGTAAATTTTCTATATACATTTTTGTCCAAATTTATTGTGCTACATGTCTTTGATACAAAAACAAAACAATAAGTGTGTATGTATATATATATAGGTTTGGGTAAAAGTTATAGCGTTTTACAAACTATGGTGCAAAAAGTGAATTTTCTCATTTTGAAGCATCTCTGACTTTTCTGAGCACCGGTCAGGTTTCATGAGGTGCTAGAATTCCAGGATAGTATAAATACCCCCCAAATGACCCCATTTTGGAAAGAAGACATCCCAAAGTATTCACTAAGAGGCATGGCGAGTTCATAGAAGATTTTATTTTTTGTCACAAGTTAGCGGAAAATGACACTGGCAAAAAAAAAAAGTTTCCATTTCTGCTAACTTGTGACAAACAAAACTGACTCACCATGCCCCCCTCTGAATACTTTGGGATGTCTACTTTCCAAAATAGGGTCATTTGTGGGGTGTTTACTGTCCTGGCATTTTGGGGGTGCCTAATTGTAAGCACCCCTGTAAAGCCTAAAGGTGCTCATAGGACTTTGGGCCCCTTAGCGCACCTAGGCTGCAAAAAAAGTGTCACACGTGGCCATACTCAGGAGAAATAGTATAATGTGTTTTGGGGTGTATTTTTACACATACCCATGCTGGGTGGGAGAAATTTCTCTGTAAATTAGATTTTTTTTTACACACAATTATCCATTTACAGAGATATTTCTCCCACCCAGCATGGGTATGTGTAAAAATACACCCCAAAACACATTATACTACTTCTCCTGAGTACGGCGATACCACATGTGTGACACTTTTTTGCAGCCTAGGTGCGCTAAGGGGCCCAACGTCCTATACACAGGTCATTTTGAGGCATTTGGTTTCTAGACTCCTCCTCACGGTTTAGGGCCCCTAAAATGCCAGGGCAGTATAGGAACCCCACAAGTGACCCCATTTTAGAAAGAAGACACCCAAAGGTATTCCGTTAGGTGTATGGTGAGTTCATAGAAGATTTTATTTTTTTGTCACAAGTTAGTGGAAAATGACACTTTGTGAGAAAAAAAAACAAAAATCAATTTCTGCTAACTTTTGACAAAAAATAAAATCTTCTATGAACTCACCATACACCTAACGGAATACCTTGGGGTGTCTTCTTTCTAATATGGGGTCACTTGTGGGGTTCCTATACTGCCCTGGCATTTTAGGGGTCCAAAACCATGAGGAGTAGTCTGGAAACCAAATGCCTCAAAATGACTGTTCAGGGGTATAAGCATCTGCAAATTTTGATGACAGGTGGTCTATGAGGGGCCGAATTTTGTGGAACCGGTCATAAGCAGGGTGGCCTCTTAGATGACAGGTTGTATTGGCACTGAAGTGCAGGAAGTGCAGGATGTTCTCAAATCGTGACCTGGACATGGCAGCAGAGAACATGGGCATGTGATGTATTGGGTGCGTAGACCAATAAGACCGCAATACACTCTTTTTGACTAGACCCATGTTAAGGAGAAGGCCCCCCAAAAAATGTTACATTCGGGAACTTGGAGTGGCTTCCAACGAAAAGGCTGGGCATAGTAGCTTCCTGGATTGGCGGTTGCGTATTGTGTGGCAGAACGGTTGGTCTCAGCCACAATGAAGTCATACCAGCAGTGATCAGAAAAAAAAAATTCTGTCACTGCGGTGGGGTGGGTGAGGGTTTGGCTGGGTGATCAGAAGCCCGCAGGGGGCAGATTAGGGCCTGATCTGATGGATAGGAGTGCTAGGGGGTGACAAGAGGTGATAGGAGGTGATTGATGGGTGTCTCACGGGGTGATTAGAGGGGAGAATAGATGCAATCAATGCACTGGGGAGGTGATCGGAAGGGGGTCTGAGGGGGATCTGAGGGTTTGGCCGAGTGATCAGGAGCCCACACGGGGCAAATTAGGGCCTGATCTGATCGGTAGGTGTGCTAGGTGGTTACAGGAGGTAATTGATGGGTGTCTCAGTGGGTGATTAGAGGGGAGAACAGATGTAAATAATGCACTGGGGAGGTGATCAGAGGGGGTCTGGGGGGGCTATCTGAGGGTGTGGGCGGGTGATTGGTTGCCCGCAAGGGGCAGATTAGGGTCTGATCTGATGGGTAGCAGTGACAGGTGGTGACGGGGTGATTGATGGGTGATCAGTAGGCGATTACAGAGGAGAATATATTATTATTATTTATTAGATTTATATAGCGCCAACATATTACGCAGCGCTGTACAATAAATAGGATTACAGACAATGATAACAGGGTTGACAGAACAATACAGGTAACAGACCATAGATACAACAATACAGGTAATAGCAATAAGATACGCAACACAATGCACATAATAGTACAATGCCAGATCATAAACTGGAACTACCAGTTCCAAATTCTGGGTAAAGTGCACACAGTCAAGTATGATACACAAGGGAAGAGGGCCCTGCCAAAGGCTTACAATCTAGAGGGAGGGGCTGGTGACACAAAAGGAGGGGGTGCATCAAGAAGTTATTGGCAGAAAGGATTAGGGTAGTATTGAGTTGATGTAGGCCTCCTTGAAGAAGTGAGTTTTGAGTGCTTTTTTGAAGGTGTTGAAGGTGGGAGCGAGCCTGATGGGCAGTGGGAGAGAGTTCCACATGATAGGGGCAGCTCTAGTGAAGTCCTGCAGTCTGGCATGGGAGTGCGAGATGCGTGGGGTGGTTAAGAGGAGGTCGTTGGAGGAGCGAAGTGGGCGGCCAGGTGTATATCTGCTGACCAGGTCAGAGATGTAGGTTGGGCAGGACTTGTGTAAGGATTTGTATGCCAAACATAGGATCTTGAAGCTGATTCTGAAGTGAATTGGAAGCCAATGAAGGGATTTGCGTAGGGGAGTTGTGGAGACAGAGCGGTGGGAGGAGTAGATGAGTCTGGCTGCTGCGTTCATGATGGATTTTAGGGGGGCGATGCGGTTTTGAGGAAGGCCTGACAAGAAGGAGTTGCAGTAGTCCAGGCGGGAGATGATGAGGGCATGGACAAGGAGTTTGGTAGTGTCTGGGGTCAGGAAAGGCCAGATCTTGGAGATGTTGCGTAAGTGGAAATAGCAGGCTCTAGCTACGGTTTGGATGTGGGAGGTGAAGGAGAGAGCCGGGTCTAGGGTGACACCCAGGCAGCGGGCTTGTGTGGTTGGATGAATGATTGTGCCATTGACAGTGACATAGAGGTCAGTGGGGGGTGAAGCAGCACGGGGCGGGAAGATTAGGAGCTCAGTCTTATCCAGGTTTAATTTTAGGAACCTGGCAGACATCCACGATGAAATAGCTGAGAGACCAGAGGATACCTTCTCCATGGTGGTGGTGGAGAGGTCAGTGGTATGGAGGTAAATCTGGGTGTCATCTGCATATAGGTGATAGTTGAAACCCAGAGAGGAGATGAGTTTTCCGATGGAGGCGGTGTAAATGGAGAACAGCAGGAACCGAGAACAGAGCCTTGGGGGACCCCAACTGAAAGTGGGAAGGAGGTTGAGGAGGAACCATTGAAGGAGGTCTTGAAGGAGCGATTTGAGAGGTAGGAGGAAAACCATGCTAGGGCACGGTCTTGGATACCCACAGATTGCAGGGACTGGAGTAGCAGGGAGTGATCAACAGTGTCGAATGCTGATGAGAGGTCTAGGAGGAGAAGGATAGTGTATTTTCCTTCGGCCTTGGCAAGCGTGAGGTCATTGACGACCTTGGTGAGGGCAGTCTCGGTGGAGTGGCCTGGCTGAAATCCTGATTGTAGGGGATCAAACAGGGAGTTGGAGTCAAGGTAATGGGTCATGCGTTGGTGGACTAAACGCTCTAGGAGTTTAGATGCAAAAGGGAGTAAGGAGATGGGACGGTAGCTGGATGGAAGTGAGGGGTCTAGTGAGGGTTTTTTAAGTAGGGGAAGTACAGTGGCCTGTTTGAAGTCAGAGGGGAAGGTACCCGTGGAGAGGGAGAGGTTAAACAGAGTGGTGAGGACAGGAGCCAGAACAGGGAAGTGAGGACGGAGGCATTTGGATGGCACAGGGTCTAGGAGGCTGGAGGTGGCAGGAGAAGTGGCTAGGAGACGGCTGACTTGGTCCTCTGTGATAGGAGTAAATGCAGTGAGTGGTGGGTGGGGTGGGGAATAGGTATTGGTGGGGAAGGAAGAGGTGGTGGAGTGGAGGCATGAGATTTCCCGTCGGATGCTGGCTATTTTGTCGGTAAAGTGGGTGGACAGATCAGTGGCTGAGAGGGCGGAGGTGGGGGGAGGAGTGGTGGGGTTAAGGAGGGAGTTGAAGGTGGCGAAGAGGCGCCGAGGGTTGGAGGCTTGGGATCCGATCAAGGCAGCAAAGTATTTTTGTTTAGCATCAGTTAATGCGGTGTAGAACAGCTGCAGGTTGGCCTTGTACGCCAAGAAGTCGGAGTTGCTGCGGGATTTCCTCCATTTGCGTTCGTAGGTGCGTGTCTGTTTTTGGAGGTTGCGAGTGTGTGCATTGTGCCAGGGCTGGGGGTTGATGGGACGGCTGGGGCGGAATGTGGGGGGTGCAGCAATGTCTAGGGCTGCTGAAAGGGCCTGGTTGTATTTGGCCACGGCTTGGTTTGGGCAGGTAACGTTTGGGAGGGTGGATGTGCAAGCAATGCACTGGCGAGTTGATCAGAGGGGGTCTGGGGGGCTATCTGAGGCTGTGGGCGGGTGATTGGGTGTCCGCAAGGGTCAGATTAGGGTCTGATCTGATGAGTAACAGTGACAGGTGGTGATAGGGGTGTTTGATGGGTGATTGATGGGTGATTAGAGGGGAGAGCAGATGTAAACAATGCACTTTCGGAGGTGATCTGAGGGTGGGTCTGCGGGCAATCTGAGGGTGTGGGCGGGTGATCAGGTGCCCACAAGGGGCAGGTTAGGGTCTGATCTGATGGGTGGCAGTGACAGGTGGTGACGGGGTGATTGACAGGTGATCAGTGGGTGATTACAGAGGAGAATAGATGTAGCACACAGAATAGATGTAGTACAGTACACGGGGGGGGGGGGGAGGAGGGGGTCTGGGGAGAATCTGAGGGTGTGGGAAGGGGGGTGATCAGGAGCCCCCAGGCGGCAGTTTAGGACCTAATCTACAAAATAGCGTTGACAGATAGTGACAGGGAGTGATTGATAGGTGATTAGGGGGGTGATTGGGTGCAAACAGGGGTCTGTGGGGTGGGCAGGGGGAGGTCTGAGGGGTGCTGTGGGCGATCAGGAGGCAGGATCAGTGTGTTTGGGTGTAGACTAGGGTGGCTGCAGCCTGCCCTGGTGGTCCCTCGATCACTGGGACCACCAGGGCAGGAGGCAGCCTGTATAATACGCTTTGTATATTTCCATGCGGCGATCGAGGGGTTAACAACCCGCCGGCGCTTCCGAAAAGCCGGCGGGTTGACGTCGCGGGTGGGCGGAGCCTATTGCCGGCGGATGCGTGCGCATCACAGCGTGCGATCCCCGGCCAGCTAGTGTCCCAGGATACGACACCAATTGGCTATGTGCGGTCGGCAAGTGGTTAAATAATGAAAACTTATAATGAAAGCACAGTGCTTCACAATAAAAATGCTAACTTGCTTTCAGCCACATGGTCTCACCTCAACAATGCCATGACTGATGGTGCCATACTGCCTCTTTCTCAGCAGGACCAGGCTGATGACAATTATGGTGGCAATGGCCACAGCGATGACTAACAGGCCGATTAAAGTGCTGCTGCTGAAGCTGAAGTCATTATGCAGAATCTCCGTTTCCTGTACAGAAGAAAGAGATTGGGATTGTGGTGAGGAACACAGAGCATATTACAGATTTTACATTGCAGCACAGAAGCATAAGAATAAATTGCATACAAGTGCAATGTGTCTACCCTGAAGGCAGGACAGGTTTTCAGATATCTCACATGGCTCTCCTATGGGGTGGGTGGGTCTGTGTATGGTGGAAGCAATCTTGATCTGCTCATAATTCTCCTGGTCTCACTTTTTTCTTTTAATGCTCAATACAGGTTTAAATCTAACTGGGGCAATGCAGTACAGTTCCTATGACAGAGGCCCATGTATCCAAAACAAATGGATGAAGTTTTTCTATTGCAGTTTATTCACATGCATATATACAGTATAAGTAGATCTGCAAAATGCTAATGTTTATGTTACTTTTGGATAAAGTGAGAAAACAAAAGACCCTTTATCCATTTTATTTCTGGAGGAGTTATTTTTGCCTAAGGTTTCACAAATAACTTAAGAAGATGTGAGACAAATTCATTAATTCGATTTTTCTTAATATTACACAACATTTTGAGTTACCCCTATAACATTTTTCATAAAATATTTCAGTTTCAACATTTATTATGTTGTCTAAAACTTTCAATTTAAAGTGACCGTGAAGTGAGCTGCAGAAAACAAAAGTTAGATACTTATTTAGAGAGAAGGCTTTGGATCCCATAGAATCTCCCAATCCTTTCGCAGTGTCCTTGTTCCACCGCTGTCCCTCCGGTGAAATTATTTGATCCACAAGTCGAATAAATCTTTTCGATCCTCCTCGGTCAGGCTTCAAAGGTAAGGATTTCCGAAGACGCGCAGATCCATACTGCACACGTGCGTGTCCACACATGTGCAGTACAGAAGCTCCCATCTTCCGAATAACAAGGACACAAGAATGCTTCCGAAGCCTTCTGAGGGGTCCCGAAAGCACCAATTTAAAACGGGACAGAGGAGGAATGAGAAGACGAGGTGGGGAAAAAGGAGACAAAGAGGACCGGAAAGGCCCAATGGGATCCAGAGTCTTCTCCCTAAATGGGTATCTAACTTTTTTTTTTACAGTTCACTTCCGGTTTGCTTTCGTTATTTTAAATAAAGGTTTTCAGATATCTCACATGGCTCTCCTGTGGGGTAGGTGGGTCTGTGTATGGTGGCAGCAATCTTGATCTGCTCATAATTCTCCTGGTCTCATTTTTTTCCCTACAAGTAGGATAATTTTTCTACATGGACCCAAACCTGCTCAATGCAGGTTTAAATCTGACTGGGGCAATGCAGTACAGTTGAAATTCACACATTTTGTTAATACCAGGAGTTGGTGGTTTCAGTAAACTGAGGAGTCAGAGTTGGATGATTTTTGAACCAAATCCATGGCCTTTGTAAAAATTAGACTAAGGAGTAGGAGTCGGAGTCTGAGCAATTTTGGGTACCTGCCGTCGGAGTCAGTGGTTTCATAAAATGAGGAGTCAGAATCTGATGTTTTTTGCACTTTTATATCTGGCATATTCAAATGAAATGGACTACACATTGCATTTTTGGCTTCACAAAGACTGCATCAAAATAATTTCAATAAAGCTCTGAAGTCAATGTAGAACACCTGGACTTTAATGACCCTACAAAGCGCTGTTTTGGCTACTTCATTTTCAAAGATTCGGTGCGTTCACACATCCAATTTTACCACCTCCATGCTGTATGAGGGCCAAAATATTTTGAATACTATGAACAGATTACGTAGCTCTCATACTACATTCTTATTGAGGTTTCACCCTCTAGTACAGGGGTGCCCACACTTTTTCGGCTCGCGAGCTACTTTTAAATTTGCCGAGGCCAGGAGATCTACCAACGTCTCAAATGCTAAGCACGCCCCCCCCCCTTCCCCGCGTAGGTTAGCCAGGTATATGTGCCTGCAGCATAGGTTGCGTGCCCTCAGTGTAGGTTAGCCAGGTATATGGGCCCTCAGTGTAGGTTAGCCAGGTATATGGGCCCTCAGTGTAGGTTTGCCAGGTATATGGGCCCTCAGTGTAGGTTTGCCAGGTATATGGGCCCTCAGTGTAGGTTAGCCAGGTATAGGGGCCCCCAGTGTAGGTTAGCCAGGTATAGGGGCCCCCAGTGTAGGTTAGCCAGGTATAGGGGCCCCCAGTGTAGGTTAGCCAGGTATAGGGCCCCCCAGTGTAGGTTAGCCAGGTATAGGTCCCTTCAGTGTAGGTTAGCCAGGTATAGGGCCCCCCAGTGTAGGTTAGCCAGGTATAGGGCCCCCCAGTGTAGGTTAGCCAGGTATAGGGCCCCCCAGTGTAGGTTAGCCAGGTATAGGTCCCTTCAGTGTAGGTTAGCCAGGTATAGGGCCCCCCAGTGTAGGTTAGCCAGGTATAGGGCCCCCCAGTGTAGGTTAGCCAGGTATAGGGCCCCCCAGTGTAGGTTAGCCAAGTATAGGGCCCCCCAGTGTAGGTTAGCCAGGTATAGGGCCCCCCAGTGTAGGTTAGCCAGGTATAGGGCCCCCCAGTGTAGGTTAGCCAGGTATAGGGCCCCCCAGTGTAGGTTAGCCAGGTATGGGGCCCCCCAGTGTAGGTTAGCCAGGTATAGGGGCCCCCCAGTGTAGGTTAGTCAGGTATAGGTCCCTTCAGTGTAGGTTAGCCAGGTATAGGGCCCCCCAGTGTAGGTTAGCCAGGTATAGGGCCCCCCAGTGTAGGTTAGCCAGGTCTAGGGCCCCCCAGTGTAGGTTAGCCAGGTATAGGGCCCCCCAGTGTAGGTTAGCCAGGTATATGTACCTGCAGGCGGAGGAGAAGAGGCGGCGAGGAGAGACTCTGGCAGGCCAATGGGATGTAGGAGAGAAGCAGCGGCGAAGAGAGAGGCGGCGCGGCCGCTACGTCATGGCTGGGGGTGGCGCCGGGCACGTTACACACGCACATTACACAGGCTGCCCGCCGCCGCCCCCAGCCATGACGCAGCGGACGCGCCGCCTCTCTCCTCCCTCTCGCCTGCATGCATTCTTATTGGCCAGCGGCCAGCAGCTAAACACGAGCTGCTGGCCGCAACAAACATTAACGAGCCGCGGCCAAGAGGCCGCGATCTACCAAGGAGGCGGTCGCGATCTACCGGTAGATCGCGATCGACCTATTGGGCAGCCCTGCTCTAGTAAGTAAGCAAGATCAGTCTATCTCCCAACACTTCACTGTATTCTCACTCCAGTCAGTGACTCTGTAGTGGCAGCTCCAGAGTCACAAACCATAGCTTTCACATTCCTATTCTTGTAGGATCCCTTTGTCATGAAGAAAAACTAAGGTAAGAAAAGAAGCTGAAAGCAGCTCCAAAGTACCTGCATATAATTAATTTCCTCTCGGTTTTTTGATCACTGGGGGAATCCCAAACCCAAGTAAAGCTGGCCATGCACTGGTCAATGTGGAGATCGGATAAATCTCTATCTGATCAGAGAGGGGTTTATAGAATTGAAACCCTGCTGAAACTCTAAGAGAAAACACACACACCCACCCTCCCCCACCCCAGCAAAGTGCATAAAGGTTTGCAACAGAATAATAAGTGCGGCGCTCTACACCTGTCAGTTTAAAGTGTCTAAGACACTAATAACTATACCACAAGTCCCAGAAAATTGTCCATAAATCACATTTAAAATTTGAAATTTGAAAGTTCTCCGCTCCCCTTCAGCAGTGACAAGCAATTAGCATATCAATAGGTATCGCTCTCACCAAATCCATAGGCTGATTAATTACAGTCAGCAAGCTCGCATTATACAGTAGATATGGCCCACGTGTCCAGCTTCTTCCTCCTGGTTATGCTCAGATAGGAAAAAATAGCAAATAGCATAATATTGTTGGGACCATATTGAGAAAATCCTCCACCAAGAATGACAGCACCAATCCGTGCCAGGAAACTACAAGGTCACCACCACTCCGTGCATCCACACATAGTAAGACTGAAGGCTTACCAGAGGGAATGGCTGACCACTACAGTTCAGCAAAATCGCATCTTGTCCAATCCTTCAGTAATTAATTCACAGCCTTCTCCCTTAATAAAGCTCAGAGGAGAAGTGACATAGCGTAACTCCGTTTATTTAAAACATTTAAAATGAGTAGTAGCACACTCACAATCAGTTATAAGAACGTGCGCATATATGTATATAAAAACTTCAGGACGTCCTCACCACCGCCGCTCAACGCGTCTCCACTCTTGCCACGAGGCCACGCCCTACCGGTTTCGTCATATGACTCATCAGGAGCCCCTGATGAGTCATATGACGAAACCGGTAGGGCGTGGCCTCGTGGCAAGAGTGGAGACGCGTTGAGCGGCGGTGGTGAGGACGTCCTGAAGTTTTTATATACATATATGCGCACGTTCTTATAACTGATTGTGAGTGTGCTACTACTCATTTTAAATGTTTTAAATAAACGGAGTTACGCTATGTCACTTCTCCTCTGAGCTTTATTAAGGGAGAAGGCTGTGAATTAATTACTGAAGGATTGGACAAGATGCGATTTTGCTGAACTGTAGTGGTCAGCCATTCCCTCTGGTAAGCCTTCAGTCTTACTATGTGTGGATGCACGGAGTGGTGGTGACCTTGTAGTTTCCTGGCACGGATTGGTGCTGTCATTCTTGGTGGAGGATTTTCTCAATATGGTCCCAACAATATTATGCTATTTGCTATTTTTTCCTATCTGAGCATAACCAGGAGGAAGAAGCTGGACACGTGGGCCATATCTACTGTATAATGCGAGCTTGCTGACTGTAATTAATCAGCCTATGGATTTGGTGAGAGCGATACCTATTGATATGCTAATTGCTTGTCACTGCTGAAGGGGAGCGGAGAACTTTCAAATTTCAAATTTTAAATGTGATTTATGGACAATTTTCTGGGACTTGTGGTATAGTTATTAGTGTCTTAGACACTTTAAACTGACAGGTGTAGAGCGCCGCACTTATTATTCTGTTGCATTATTTAGGGTGGTCATACCCACCCAATTGTACGGCGATCCACGTGTTAGTGTGTAGGAGTATATTTTATACTGAATTCTATCTAATTTATGAAAGGAGCGCACATACCACAGTTACTTATTGCATAAAGGTTTGCCTGAAGTTTGTACTACTACATTACTATAGTCTACAGAACATTATTAAAGAATGCAATATAAATACAAGCTATTTTAAACCGTTAACACTCTTCCATTGAGGGGTAAAAATATGCGCGGGCACATGCCTGTTGGCAGAATGGACATTTATTAAATGTACTATTTGCACTAATTAGTGCACAAATAAGATGTTTATTAACACGTACATTTTATAAAGCCACCTGTTTAAAATGGCACAGGATAGCGGTAGGAAAATATCGGTAAATTTACCAATATTCTACTACTTCATTCATAAAGTAAAATATTGGTAATATTAAGCAATATTTGACTATGACCTAACCTTTCCCTACTATCACACAGACCCACCCCCCCCTCTTGGTGGTGCTTAATGTAGTAATGTTCAAAGGAGCACCTTGACCCGTGACAACTAATTAAAACAAACAAACAAAAAACTCCACAAGTTCACTTTACAGCATTTTCTTAAAACTGACGTGTGCGTGCGTGCGTTTAAAGTATTAGTAAAGTATTAGGTGGTTTTAAGAAAATGCTGTAAAGTGAAGATGCATTGCAACTTGTACTTTTTTTCTCTTTTTGTACCAATATTTTACTATATGAATGAAGTAGTAGAATATTGGTATATTTACCAATATTCTACTACCGTTATCCTGTGCCATTTTAAACACGTGGCTTTATAAAATGTACGTGTTAATAAACATCTTATTTGTGCACTAATTAGTGCAAGTGTATATATATATATATATATATATATATATATATATATATATATATATATATATATATATATAATTTTTTTTCATACATACACACTCTCACCTTCTACCTAATAAAAGCCATGCGATCTGTGCCCATGTCAGATTCTGAGTGCACAAGCACAGAGCCGTGGCTGTTTCTAGTGCCTTTACGGGCAGACAGGGTCGCGGTTTCTAGCATACATATACAGTGGCTTGCAAAAGTATTCGGCGCCCTTGAAGTTTTTCACATTTTGTCACATTACTGCCACAAACATGAATTAATTTTATTGGAATTCCATGTGAAAGACCAATACAAAGTGGTGTACACGTGAGAAGTGGAACGAAAATCATACAGGATTCCAAACATTTTTTACAAATCAATAACTGCAAAGTGGGGTGTGCGTAATTATTCAGCCCCCTGAGTCAACACTTTGTAGAACCACCTTTTGCTGCAATTACAGCTGCCAGTCTTTTAGGGTATGTCTCTACCAGCTTTGCACATCTAGAGACTGAAATCTTTGCCCATTCTTCTTTGTAAAACAGCTTCAGCTCAGTCAGATTAGATGCTTATCAGATGTTACTGCGCACAATGTCCTTTATATCCCCTGAACTCCAGGCAGCACACTATAACTGAGAGTCAAATCCCAGATACAATTCCAGCAATGATAGCAGCGCCAACAGAGTCTTCTTACATGGATCCTGGCACCTTAAATACAAACAGACAAGAGGTGGTTCCAACTAGCGAGTAACGCTTAGCCACCTCACCCCTGTGCTTAAAAAAGGGTAGTTGAAGTGCAAAGGCTATCACCAGATAGGAAAGGGAGATGACACACTGCCCCCGTTTTCCCCTGCTCACCAGATGCACGTCTTGTTCAAAGCATATCAAATCCCATGCCGCAGCATATAAAATCTACTTGTAAAACAGCATATAGTTACACATCCACAGTTGTAGCTCCGGGCGCCTCCTGCGCATCCCCGGCTTGTTCCTGTTTGCAGCGTGCGTGCGTCCTCCTAAGCTCCGCCCTACGCGTTTCGTCACGCCTTGTGACTCATCAGGGGCTGGAGTAGGCACGCTCCCTTCCGCATTAAATATGCGCAACCCCTCCCACCCCGCATCACCCAGCCAGCCCAGTTGAGCATGCCTAGCTAGCCTGGATGACGCAGAAGGCGGGCGGCTCACATGTACAACATAAAATATCACCCCTGCATCCCCATATCTGCGCACACGGCTACACATCCCCTGCGGCCTCACGTATGTGTGCACATAGCCGCAGAACACGTATCCGTCTGCTCAATACGGAAGCTGCTGTGCGGCAGCTTGGTTACAATAAATTGCCACTAATGTTCCTGCATATGTGCATACCTATCCTAAGACTAATCAGCTCCAAACATATGCACCTATGGAAAGCATGCTAAATGCTATATAGCAATCACACTAGATGACACCAAGGCATCATTGGACACATATGCAGTATGACAAGTTCACATAATGCCCATTAAGAATCATCATATTAGAAACTAGAGCACCTCAACCACAACCCCCCCCCCCACCCCATTCAACAACAGTAGTGTAAATAAAGATAAAAGGTACACACTAGGCATACAGATTTAGTCGTTGGAGAGGAAACAGTTAATATCAATCTCTATATTGAGACCTTGCGGTGTCATACTATGCAGATTATAGATCCATTTAGTTTCCATTTTAGACAATTCACGGAGTTTATTGCACCCCCTCCAATGTGCATTTCTTTTTGGAGTTCCTAATAAATGTGTTTGACTGTCTGAATCGCAGTCGTTGTCGTGTCTGCTTGAGGGAGGTAAGACCACCACTTCCTCCTTCAATTTTGCCATTTAAGTTGGTTTTTAAGCTCATTTAATCTAATCTTATACTTTTGGCGCCTCTGTTCATTGTATACAATTTTGAGTCCACCCTTGGTGGAGGGTTGCTACCCTTTCTTCCTGTCTACAGAGAGTGACTTCTTAATCCTGAGTGGGGTCAGGACAATCTCCCCACCTGCCTTTACAGTGGTTGCCTGCTGGTGACCCTGACTTGTGAGTATTTAGCAATACAAACTTATTGTCACCTTGTCCAGTACGAATTACACTATTGGGGCTCTTGGTGTTCCCTGTTTTTATCTTCTTCCACATGTTTGCTGTTTCCCCCACATGGCTTGCAAACGGGACTTCTTATGCTTTTCTGTTAACAATGGCTTTCTTCTTGCCACTCTTCCACAAAGGCCAACTTTGTGCAGTGCATGACTAATAGTTGTCCTATGGACAGATTCCCCCACCTGAGCTGTAGATCTCCGCAGCTCGTCCAGAGTCACCATGGGCCTCTTGACTGCATTTCTGATCAGCGTTCTCCTTGTTCGGCCTGTGAGTTTAGGTGGACGGCCTTGTCTTGGTAGGTTTACAGTTGTGCCATACTCCTTCCATTTCTGAATGATCACTTGAACAGTGCTCCATGGGATGTTCAAGGCTTTGGAAATCTTTTTGTAGCCTAAGCTTGCTTTAAATTTCTCAATAACTTTATCCTTGACCTGTCTGGTGTGTTCTTTGGACTTCATGGTGTTGTTGCTCCCAATATTTTCTTAGACAACCTCTGAGGCCGTCACAGAGCAGATGTATTTGTACTGACATTAGATTACACACAGGGGCACTCTATTTAGTCATTAGCACTCATCGGGCAATGTCTATGGGCAACTGACTGCACTCAGACCAAAGGGGGCTGAATAATTATGCACACCCCACTTTGCAGTTATTAATTTCTAAAAAATGTTTGGAATCATGTATGATTTTCGTTCCACTTCTCACGTGTGCACCAATTTGTATTGGTCTTTCACGTGGAATTCCAATAAAATTGATTCAGGTTTGTGGCAGTAATGTGACAAAATGTGGAAAACTTCAAGGGGGCCAAATACTTTTGCAAGCCACTGTAGGTGTGCGTGCGTACACACACACACACACACACACACACACACACACACACACACACACACACACACACACACACACACACAAGGAGATGAACATATACTGTATGTTAGCAATACATTATCTGGTCATAATCTCTACTTTTTGCAGACAAACATACCGGTTCATTGGCCAGTCCGCTGACCCGCTCAGCATTGAAAATCATCTCTTTCACATCCAAAGTCTCATCAATGAGCTGAAAATAAATGCACAAAAATACAAATAAGATGTTTGAAGCAGTTCCTTAAGCATAAACCCATCTAAGCACAGCCATCAAACACCTATACAAAAAGAAAAAGACTGGAATAAAGTCTAGAAAATAGACAATATAGTTTTATTTCTTGAGCTGGACATATAGTACTATGTACATACTGTAATATTACCCTGATACAGGAAAGTCCTGGTTATCCTGAACTCAACTAACCAGCACAAATTACCGGCAGTACTCAAAATGATGAAGGCCAACTTCTTAGGCTGTTTGCGGGCTCTGCTGTACTTAAAAAGTTCCATAGCTTCTCCAAGGTTAATATACTTACAATTATTGTAACATTTAATAGAGATCAGGGTATGTATATAGACTGTGGTATAGTGATATATTAGCTAGGTCTATTTTTAACATTGACTCAAGCAACCAGAAAGCACACTTATCCGGCATCAGCCGATCCCCATCAGTGCCGGATAACGGAGGCTTTGCTGTATATGGATAGGGATGTATCCTCTGAAAATAGGCTCGAGATGATCACTAAATGACAAGTGACTTTCTTTTTCTGTGCCACAGGACACCACTCCCTGGTGTGCCCCATAGTCTTTCCCCTCTGCACTGCACAGTGCATGCTGCTTGGCTACGGCCAAAACATGTATGTACAGTTCTTTCTCACTGAAATGTCGCCCTTATGTTAAAGCAATGATCATTAAGGGTGAAGTTTATTTTTTTTTATAGGTTAAGCTTAGTAAGTTGTGCTGGTAGCCGATTGTGGTAATATCAAATGCTGTTACCACTGCACACCCGATCAAGCCCTTGTGATAGATTTTTCTGCCATTCCCAATAGATTCAGTCCCTCGATTTCAGCCACTAATCGATCAAAAAATTGATCAGGCAGCCATGTTGCATCACAGATACTCTTCCGATTCAATAAAGTCACCCAACTGGAAATTCTTAAGACTTATGTAAAAACCACAGTGCAGCCTAGAAAGGATGGAGAATAACTTACCACTTTCTTGTCCCCTTTGCTCTTACTGTTCAGTATTTTCTCTTCTGCTCCAATCAGAGGTTTATTATCTGCCATGCCGGATCCTGGACAGAGAAGCAAAGATGTCAGTATGGCAGAATATACAGGAGATGCCAAAGGAAATTAGGCTCAACACACACCATACAATCTTGGTTGTTCAATCTTACCATTTTCATGTAGTATAAGAGCTTATCCAACCAATCATTCAAGTTATTTTTAATCTGTTGGCCCTTATACTACATATATTTGGAAAATCTGTACAACCAAGATTGTATGGTGTGTGTTGAGCTTTGACCTGGAGGAGCAACCATGTGTGAAGCCCAAAGAAAGGCTAACGCAGCAGTGAGATCTGACCACACCTCTGACTCCCTTTCTACAGTGCTGTATTTACAATTCTAACAAGCATGCTATGCTGCTGCAAAATAGGAGAAATGAGTGTGCCTTCTGAAAAACATACAAAACTTCTTATGAGAAAAGAATTTGGGTGTCCAGAATAAATCAATCACAAACATCTCAGAGACCATACTGTAAGCAATAAACGATGCATAATTTAACCAAGCCCCGTTGGGCAGTGGAGGTTCTCATAAAGGTTTATTTATATGAAACTGTGCAAAAGATGAACTAGGGGCTTTATGAACAGGGTTAAAATGAGTGGGAAAGGTAAGGTGAAAAGCAGTGTGTGATGTCTGACTTTTCCTTTAGATATTTCAGTAGACAAATGAAATAATATAGCATCATCCTTGTGTCATTTCGGACTCCGCTACAAACCTCATTGCATGCCATGTAAACATACTCAGGGGTAATCTACCCGCCCACACTATGAGATAACCTGCACCTATTTGGGAAATATCTTAGAGTAACCGTAATAATGCAGGTATGCATTTCAGGTATTAAGAGAATTTGTTATTCTGGACAGATCACTATGTATAAGTGGAGGCAATGTCTCTTAGAAGGCAATGCCCTATGGCAGTGATCTGCAAACTTGGCTCTCCAGCTGTTAAAAAATTACAAGTCCCACAATGCATTGCAGAAGTCTGACAGCCACAATTATGATTCATAAAGGCAAATGCATTGTGGGACTTGTAGTTCCTTAACAGCTGGAGAGCCAAGTTTGCAGATCACTGCCCTATGGGAAACTTGAATTATAATGTTGTTCTGTAGATACACTGCTACCAAAGCTACTTTGTATTTTGCTCAAGCAAGTGAAGAACAACTAAAGACAAGCTCTGCTGGATTACTTTCTGCTTTAAAAAAATGGCTAGTCTTTTAAAAGTTACCAGGTGGAAAAGTTTTAATATCACAAAGGCAATCTGTGGTTAGCTCATCAACAAGGACCATGGGAATTACACTGACCTGTTATTGTTATTGGAGGCGGGGAGGAGGGCAGTACTGGTTATGGGAAAGGTGGAGAGGCAGCAACACTTCTTAGGGTAGTGGTTACACTTGTTTGAAAGCCTCATTCACTCTATATGCGCTGCCGTGCGCATTTCAGCAGGGCGTATAGTATGCAATCAGCAAGAACATCAGAAGTACAGAGACAGCCCTTCTGACGTTTAGATTATGCGCGCTGTGCAGCAGTGCGATGCGCTATTGCACTGCTGCACGCATTTTTAGCAAAGCGCACTGCTGATCCCATTCACTGTAATGGATGGGGTCAGCAGTGCAACGCGGATGGCTTGTGATCGGGTGTGCATGTGTCCCGAACGCACGGCCATTCGCGATGCCTAATGTGAACGAGGCCTAAAAGGTAGCTTGAAAGATACTTAAATTGGAACTCCATCCAAAACTGTGTGTATTGGCTACAGTTATAATGTTCACCCCTTTTATACTCAATACACCATTAAAGTTGAGGCTGATTTGCAATGTATTAATGAATGTATGGTCTTGTAAAAGATCAAAAAGTATCCAACCATGTTCCTGATATATAAAGTGAGCCTTTTCCTGCCTGCTTAAAAAAATAAAATGATACTACTATTAGCATATGGGTGACAAATGTCACGTACCAAATGTTCAGGGTTAGAGCCATTCCATATAGAATATGTTCTAGTGTTGTGCATAGTATCTGCTGTGTAGATGCTGCGTTCTGCATTCTTGCTCCGTCACATGGTTGCAGCTCAGGTAATGATTAAACACACCAATTGCCCTGATCTACAGCAGTCCTACACCTTGCACAGGTGATTACAGAGAGGATGATAACCAAGAAATAGGCAGCAGGGGTTAAGTCCAGTCACCAGGTAGAAGTCAGCAACTCACCAAAGAGATCAAGAGGCAAACCCAGAATAAATTAATCACCAAATATTTTTAGATTTAGAAACACCATTTAATTTGACAGAGTTAGACTGGAATTGCTGTCTTCAGATAGGCAAAAAGGTCACTTGTCAAAGTGAGGTGAAAGATGGGATGGGACAGTGCAAGAGAACAACCAACCTTTTCTGACTGGCAGGTAGGAGTCCCGTGACGATTCTACGCAGGAGACAGAGGGGGTGAGGAGACGGGGAATAAGGAGAAACAAAAAGATAGAAAAGCAGAAGAGATTAAAAATAACTAAAAGGTTTGTGGAAGCATCAGGATTCACGTGTGAGTTCAGCCAAGTCCCTGCCCTCTGCATCATGCCACCATACTGGCATCACAGTGGCATTAGCAGCCAAGAGGGTTCATGCAGCACAACGTGTACGAGCGCAGGCAGTGACAACAGCAAAAGATCAAACAGCGTTCTGGTAAAGTCATCTTTAGGCCAGAGTGCATTTTAACTATACATACTAAAACTCCTGACCTGATGGACAGGAGAATAATGTATTTATGAAATGCAGTCTGACAAACACATATACCTTACTGGAAATAAAAATGGTTTAAAAATGCACAAGAGTGATGCAAAGCATTATAAAACATTCTTCATTAACAACCCAGAACAAAGCTGTTCAGACATGGATGCACAATAACCATTCACAAGAGAAGCTTAATGTGGAATTCCCAACACAACATTCTTCACTACTAGATTGGGGGAAAGGGGGAGTCAAATCTATATAAGTGTTATGGCTCTCCATTTCCTTCTACTAGAGAGATTGTCCTTATTCCCTGCCACTTGTGTCCCAATGGAGAGTAATAACTCCTCCCCTCTTATCTAAATATAAATGAAGAACAAAGTTCTAAATGGGTATACAAGACACCAAGGCCTATTTGCAATTTACTTTTTCTCCTAAGTTATCTCCAAGGAGATAATTTCATCTGCTGTTTAAAATAAGTTATCAATCTGCAATAGAAAAAGTACCAAAAAGTAGCTGAAAAAGTATAATCAAAATTATTCTGAGTATTTTCTTGCTTGCTGGTGATTTAAAAAGCATGCGAAAATTTCACTTGAAAAAATGTGGATTGCATATGGCCCCAGTCCTAGATTTTGAATTGGTGTAAATTTTATTTTACCATCTGAATTATAAGGCCCAGGTCATTACTGAAATACAGTTAACGTTATAGATTTTGATATTATAGTGTTTACCACTACTTACAAACAATCCACTAAAGTGCTTGTTTAGGTTAATTTCACAACCCCATGTATGCATATTTCAAACATACACCACTATCCTGAAAATTAGTATGAATTTTCCCATCATAGTCATATGTCCAACTAACAAAGACAGGCTGTTTGCTGGCTCTCGGTTGCAAATATCCTATGAATGTACCCATACACTCTCCATGTGCCACCAGATTGACCATCAGATAGATCTCTCTAGTAGAATCTGATCAGAGAGGAATGTATTTCCTGCCCACACACACTGCAGACAGATTTCCTGTAGATTGTTTAATGCAACTGCATTGGGAGTATAATTTAATTAAACCAGGCTGACTGTTTTGTGTGATATAGGGATGTAATCTTTAGGCATGGAATAGGAATTTTTTGAACTTCAAACTGAACAAGTACCCATTTTTATATATACCTTAGTGAAAGCTTCATGATTTTTCCGTGTTCATAAACTATATAACATGTAAAATATGAAAATTGCCTGAAGACATTTAAATGAACCCATCACAGTCTGCAACATCTGTAAACTGTGCAGTGGTTACAAGTACTTCTGTTGTATTCTAAAGCCTTTACTGTGCACAGAGGTAGCACAGCGAATTCAGCTAAAGTCAGGCATACAACAAGCTGAAAGGAGCTCAAGTTCAAGCAGCATACAAAGTACAACCAAAATGAAATACCTAGCATAGTCTGTATATTAGCACTAGGTGCTACCAAGCATAAACTTCCAGCAGGTCTGAAAGTCTCTTTACAAAGACAAATAACAGCTGCATGTATTTGCATGTTAAAGGACAACTGAAGTCAGCAGTATATGGAAGCTGCCATATTTATTTCCTATTAAACAATACCAGTTGCCTGGCTGCCCCTGCTAGTCTATTTGGCAGCAGTAGTGTTTGAATCACACCAGAAACAAGCATGCAGCTGATCTTGTCAGGTCTGACAATAATGTCAGAAACACCTGATCTGCTTCAAGCTTGTTCAGGGTCTATGGCTAAAAGTATTAGAAGCCGAGGATCAGCAGGATAGCCATTCAACTAGTATTGCTTAAAAGGAAGTAAATATAGCAGCCTCCATATCCCTCACACTACAGTTGTCCTTTAATGGGGAATCCTGAGGCCTTAGCACAGTTTCTCTTAACCATGGTTAATCAAGGAACTTTTACACACCAGGACATATGATGTATTAGATAAGCATGACAGCAGACTTATCTGTAGGCTGCCTGATGCACACGTACACACTAGCTATACTGAACAAGTAAAGGATAGTTACACAAAATACCACTGCATACCCAGACAACGGGGGCGCGGGGGGGGGGGGGGGGGGCTGAGAGCAGCAGTGTGGGGACAAAGAGGCATGTCATGAGGCAGATAACATGCCTCTGTGCCCCATCTGCCCCCATGGAACCGCCTCGGTTTCTCTCTAAAGCTTCTGCCAGCCCCCTGCAGCGACTTGTTCCCATGCAGCCACTCACCGATGCTCTGGTCCCATGCCGCGGCTCACTTTCACTTCGCGCCTGTGCGGCCCTGGCTGCGCACCTCCTTGTTCACATTCACGTAGCTGGACGTGAACTGCGCAGGCGCAGTAGAGATTTTCTCATGACCAGGGTGCAATGGAGGTCAACTTAGAAGTCGACCTCCATTACGGGGGGAAAAAAAAGTGAGCCGCGGCAGGGGCACCGAGGATTGGTCCAGGACTGCGAGGGCACAGGTCAGCTGCAGGGGGCTGGCAGAAGCCCCAGGTAAGTGAAACCCTTATTTTTTATTTTTTTTTTAGCAATTTACAGTTCCGCTTTAAGTGCTCATTTAAATGAATGAAGTATGAACACAGTGATAACTCCTTCCTGCCCTACTCCAGCCCTTCCAGGGACAGGCTATGATCCAGAGAGCAGTCATGGCTGTGCTAGTTTAACCACTGTGGGGTTCTACAATGTATATATTTTTTTTAAATAAGTCCTGAATAACTTTGGCTAGCTTCCTATCCCTTTTTTTTTTACTTTTATTAGTGTACATATTTTGCAGTAGCCCAACAGGTTTTACTAAAAGTTAACAATTGAATGATAGTGTTGTAGAACACTAATAATAATAAAGGCTGCCATACACTGGTCGATTGCCACCAGCTCGACCAGCAGATAGATCCCTCTGTGATCGAATCTGATCAAAGAGTGATCTATTGGCTGCCTACATTGCAAACAGATTTGGAATCGATTCCACTATGAAACTGATTCACAATCTGTGGAGCTGCCACTGCTCTACTGTTTAAACTTCCTCCGACAGGAAGCTAGTGAAGCCAGCCGGAGCCCAGCGCGGACACACGCCGGCGGAACAGGTAATGTATTGCTGCTAGCGTCGGTCATTCGAACGCCGCTATCGACGCACTCCTGACCCGCCGGCGATTGAGCAAAATCTTCCGCGTGGACAGATCGACGGGAACGATTGATTTTGGATGGAAATCGATCGGTCGGTCAGCGTTTGCGCAACGATTTCACAGCAGATTCCATCACAGTGATCGAATCTGCTGTATATCGGCGGAAAATCGTGTAAGTGTATGGGCCCCATAAGAAAAATAATAAAAGAAATTAATGAAACAGAAGTAATTTCAATTAGTGATACTATCACATTTTTTTCCCACAGTACAAATTAAGGAAAACTGTGAAATTAATGGTCTGAGTGTGACGTTTTCTTCAAATGCTTCTGACATCCCAGCAGAACTATGACCTCCTGTACTCTCGTCCTCTGGGACCACAAGGGTAATTTGCATCTTATGTCTCTTAATTTGCTTTGATGGCCTACACTTACAAATAGCTGTAGTAATGCATTCTTGTAATAATCTGCTTAGGTTTGTCATAAAGCAATACCGAAAGGCAGTTAAATACCTTCAGAGTCGGTGAAAGCTGGGAAATTTTTCACCTGGAATGGCCTGAATGGTTTACCATCTCGAATGGGAGTCTCTTCGCTTTCCTCAGAGCTCACTCGAACATCACCCTGTGACTCGGAGAAAGAGGATGTGAACTGATCCATGTCTGCTCGCTGCTCCTGTAGGAGTTCATCTATATAGGAACAAGAGAAGCCATTAAGAATCTCAGGACTGAAAGAGCAAAGGAGCTCCAGACCAAAGAGGATAGTTACCAATCTCATCTTGGATTTGATCAGCAACATATGGGACTTTGTAGAGGAGCGAAAGACTCTGATTCATCCTCTCTTCAATCACATGCAGATGGGTCATCACCTAGACACAAAACACAACCAGCATTAATGCTGCACATAGAATCAAGAACAACTATCCACTACAGGACCACATAAAACATGTGTCCTACCCAAGAACATAATCTGATCCAGAGAGATACTAAATGGAGAAAAAAAAAACAACCAGCAGGATATACTCTAAAGTTGGGCATATATGGATCAGCATCAGCCCAATCCAGTAAACAGTCGCTTACTTGCAGATCTTAAATGGATTAGTGAGCAGAGATCAAAATACTACTCTGGGCCACTCAAAATGTGAGCAGATGTCTGCAGAAAACTGATTAAGAATTCATCAGACTGCAGCAACCAGTAGCTTTGTAACACTTGAGTCCAAAAACATACCTATTCAGCCGTTGATCCATCAATGCACCTCCGCCTGCCAGATTCAAATCGCTGCTGAGCTAGATCGCACTTGACTGATATCGCCATTTCATTGCTCTGACTTGCTATGTCACTAGCAGATTTCATCAAACTGACTAAATCTGGCAAATATTAACCCATTTATGGCCAGGTTAAACCCAGCCACACAGGTAGACAGTGGTCTGATGCAGTAAAAAAATCAATTACTCAACCAGAAACTAAAACTGATTGAACATGCCAGTAAATCGATCAAGTGTACAGCCAACTTTAACCTCCTTAGCAGTAACCCAGTTACGAGTTCCCGAGTCCGGCTCGGGACGGAAATCCGCAGCTCAGAGTGGTAACCCCGAGCTGGATCCATGAGAGGTGTGTAATGAGCAGGGCTGCTGCAGATCCATCTAGTGGTATGATTTTTAGGGTCTAAAAGCGCATGAAAAAATTGCACCGCATTCAGACACTAAAATCCGGAAATAGTCGTAACGTCAGGGAGGTTAGGAGGATGAAAAAATGGTTTCTCTTCTGGTCCGTCTTCTCTTGAAGAGAGATCTGAAGCTATATTTTGTTCCTGTCTAGTTGGCTGGATAGCTGGAATCCTGTGCTTTATTGTACAACAAATTCTCCTGCATTGATACTGAGGGACTCCGTTCCTAAACTCAAACAGGGCCCAGCTGCTCCTTTTGTATGCAAAATGGCCAGATGCACAGATAAAATACAGTAAGTGAGATGCAAATAATTCTGATTTGCGCACAAATTGTATGCAGCGTCCTGCAGATTTTAGCCAAATTCCAAATTATTTGATGCATCTTTGTATGCAAATTGAAATTCCTTACATCTAATCAACTAGTTCTATCAGAAATTAAAAAACTCCCTGCTTTATTCTTTCTATGTTGGCTTACACAGAGGAACTAGGAATAACAGAACAGAATATCTTTCTGAGCAATTCAGAGGCACCCAAACACAACATGAAAGAAGAGCTCTACTATGTCCTCCAGGTAAGAAAACGTCTGTTACCACTATTTTGCGAACAGCAGTAATATACAGATCACTGGCCCCTCTTTTCAAAAGGGATTTTCATCTTAACTGCCTGTCAGATTTGGAGAAGCACTGGAAAATTACAGCTGCAGGAAGCAAGTCTGAATGTGATTGACAGCTATGAGGTTATACAAACGTTCTGCACTCTAATAAATGAGACAGTGTATCTGGTGTTCATTTTTCAGTTCAGCGAGCAGACAAGGCTTCCAAATGACTCTAGAGACATTTGTAAATGGTGTAAAACAGGGCTAGTCATTACACTGCCCCACCAGGGGGGAAAAGGGGGGGGGGGGGAGCAACAAGTAACCATAACCTGGGAAAGTACAAAGGCATGCACCTCCCAAACTGACAAGTTACAACAAACAGATTGATGTGGGATGCAGTGGTTGGCACGTCAGGCTATTTTAGAGACTGGGAAAAAAATGCACCGTCTAGCAGAATATGAGGGCCAGGAGGCTGCAGCAGCCATTTTATACAGTTATCTCCTTCTGTGCCTGAGACCTTGACACCACCAGGGGGCATCCGCTTCACATAACACCTGCTGCATTGAGAGCCATTGCGAGAAGGGACAGGAGAAAAAGAAACATAGAATGCTTCACCTGTAATGTTTATGTCACAGAAAAAAATACAAGACTTGGACAGGTTTTGCAGTGAAAAACCATAATGTGAAGCATTTTTCATGACAAATATTTACGCTCTTTGCTCTTCGGCTTCTTTATTTAATGCAATACCATCAATCTATTAAGTGCAATTGAACTGCGCTTTTTTATGATTTATTAAACGATATCACACTACGAAGCGCCCCTCTCACTTGTTGTTTGCTTTGTTCTCTTCAGTCCGCCTCACAGCCGAGGAGCCGCTGGAGTGTGCATAAATTCGTTCTTCAGATGATCCTCTATCGAAGGCAGTGCAAGATTTTCTTCTTTTAGGGCTCTTACACAGTGGGATGTTGCGTTGCAGGGGACGTTAAGGTCGCATAACGTTCCCCTAACGCAACGCATGGTGGTGCTAAAGGTGGACTCTACATAGAGCCACGTTATGCAGCTCTTGGTGCGCCGTTTTCGTTCGATAGAACCGGCAATGATTCATATGAATCATTGCTAGCAGGCAGAGAACCGAAAATGAATCATATGAATCATTACTAGCAGGCAGAGAATGATTCATATGAATCATTGCTAGCAGGCAGATAATGATTCATATGAATCATTGCTGGCAGGCAGAGAGTGATTCATATGAATCATTGCTAGCAGGAAGAGAACCGCATTGCAGTGCAGTGAATATTAATTAGCCATGTGGCTAGGCAAAATAGTGGACTCTCCCCTCCTCCTCTCCTGCACACAAAAAACAATAAAACAACATTACTGAGCATGTGCAAACAGTCTAATACGGCTAAAACCACGTATAACGCACAGCATGCTGCACTGTCATAGAACGTGCAGCGTTACAATGTAACGCAACGTGGGCACTGTGAACAGACCATTGATTTTTCATTACTGTGAGTTGGGCTGCGTTACAGGCTGCTCTAACATGCGCCTGTAACGTCCCACTGTGAAAGCAGCCTTAAAGAGAAACTCCAACCTAGAACTGAACTTTATCCCAATCAGTAGCTGATACCCCTTTTTACATGAAAAATATAATGCTTTTCACAAACAGACCATCAGGGGGCGCTGTATGACTGATTTTGTGCTGAAACCCCTCCCACAAGAAGCTCTGAGTACCGCGGTACTCTGGGCAAACTGCCACAATGTAACAAGGTTCACAGACAGGAATTAGCTGTTTACAGCTGTCTCTAACAGCCAAAACAGCTAGGAGCAGCTACATAACCTGCCCACAGTAAAAATGTCATCATGTAATAAATGTCAGAATGTAAATTAGGGAGAGGAAAGATTTTACAATGAGCAAACACTGACTAAATAATGTATACATAATTATGGTAAAAAATGAAGCACTTTTTTTTTTTACTACATTATTTTCACTGGAGTTCCTCTTTAATTCCTACAGAACTCTGTCACAAAAAAAGGCACCTTGTTTGGTTTAAAATGGCTGTCCTGCCACTCTATACAAAATCTTACCAATTAATATATAAGTACTTCCACGCATGAACTTTAATGAAAATATATAATCAAGTTTATTAGGGACATGTCCCTTTAAAAACAATTTTCAAAAATGTCCTAAAATCCCTCTATACAAGCTGCCTGTAAGCAAACACCCTGCTGCATAAACAATGTTTGGAGTATCAATATCTACAATAATAAGATTAAAAAGCCACGGGTGGGTCTGCAACCCAAAAAGCTTAAGTGCTGTAAACAGTATGTGCAAAAACGCAATATGAGGACAACATTAATCCATCAATAATTATGTGTAAATATATATGTTGCACCTCAACAAAGGTGGCAAAAATCCAGTGACTAGAACTACTAAAGTGTCCAGTGCCCACATATAACGAGAGGTGGTAAATAACCATCTCAGTCAAGTAGTGCAATTGAGAAAATGT
The DNA here is from genome assembly GCF_040937935.1 of Hyperolius riggenbachi. Lineage (NCBI taxonomy): Eukaryota > Metazoa > Chordata > Amphibia > Anura > Hyperoliidae > Hyperolius > Hyperolius riggenbachi. The sequence goes on along the minus strand of NC_090651.1, from coordinate 212,264,355 downwards.
ATGGTTGAGACTCACCCATGTAATGGTAGCAGCAAGGAAGAAGGAAAGCCCTCTTTGGGAGCCAGGTTCCATTTTCAGCCATACTATAATATACTGTCTTGTGTATATGTTTTCCATGATTGTGCAAATAAGAAGTCTACTCAGAAAGTAAACACATTTGAGACATCCCATGTGCCAGTTTTAACTTCATAGCAATAAGACTCATCATTAAGTGGAAAAAGGTTGTAACTCTACAGGGATATCAGGTTTCTTTTCTCGGTATATAAATTAGACATGGCAAAAATGTACAATGTACAATAGGTAAGGCAAACCCATCACAATTTATAGACTTGTTAACTGAGAAGGGATTAGTTATTTCCCAACAGAAGTGAAGTTTCACACTTATTTAAAAGTTGTAATTATATAATATGATATGTTGTTAAGAATGGAAATATTCTGTTGTATAGGCAATTGTGATTTGACTCCCTGATGTCATTGTTTAAGTTTTAGGTTTCATTAGGGCCTGAGCCCACTAACGCACTTGTGTCTGCTTTTCAGTTACACATCAATGTTACAGATGCTGAAAAGGGGACAGAAGCAAGCATAACTGAGTCAGTGGGCTGAGGCCCTAAAGGTGCGTACACACGCCGGACTGGAGGCAACGACTGGTCCGTCGTTACCTCCCGCTGGGTGGGCGTGCCAACGACAGTCCGGCGTGTGTACGCACTGTCGGCGGACTGATACGGCTGCTTCTGAGCACGCGCCGGACTGTCGTTGGCACGCCCACCCAGCGGGAGGTAACGATGGACCCGTCGATGCCACCAGTCCGGCGTGTGTATGCACCTTTACTGCATAACCCCCCCCCCCCCCCCGCCCTCCGGACACACACACACAAATTGCTGTACGCTTTAGATATCTGTGTAGAAGCAACACTGTTGGCAGTAGCGTGATATCCTACACTCATCATAAGACACCCTGCTCTCTTCACACAGAGCACAAGCCTTGAGAGGGAGAAGCAGCAAGACTGCCACCACAGTTCAGCTTTCATAAGATACATCTGACGAAACAAAGGAGCATCAGCCAATCACAAAATATAATTTTTTCTAATCCAAACACAGTAAAGTGAACCAAGAATGGGAATTAAAGAGAACCCGAGGTGGATCTTCGGGGGGCAGATAGGACACAGAGCCATGATCCCTGCCTAATGACATGGCTCTCTGCCTCCCCCCCAAGGAAATCCCTGCTTAAAACGCCCACCAGGGGCGTTCCTACAGGGATTCCTGAGCTGCTATTGGGCATCTCTCTCCCCCTGGCCTCGCCTTCTGCCGATCCCCTGCCTCCCTGCATGCTATGAGAGACAACACAGTCTCTCAATGCAGCATCGCAACCCAGGGGTCACGCAAGTGAAAGTTGGAAATTGCGGCCCCATTGGGAGCGGCGTTTCTTTACAGCTACCTGATCCGCTCAGCCCTGCGGATCAGGTACCTACTTTTTTTTTTTGAGCCCACCTTGGGCTCTCTAACAATTATATACCACCACAGCATTGCGTGCTGCATTTGCTCAGCAGCTGTGTATGCCCATCAAGACACAAGTCCCCCAGAAGTGTGTAATTGATAAGAAAGTCACACTGATGAAAGAGCACATTGTGCTACATTCTTACCTGAGATTTCATCTGGGCAGCTTTTTCTGGATCCACGGTGAGTACGTGTTCATAATGGCGGATGGTGTGGAGCCTGTCCTTGTTCTCTGCTCGCACGTACTTCTTCAGGGCTTGGAGGATGCGGCGAGGCTGGAGCAAATAAAATAGTAAATCCAAGCACAAATGTATTCCTACTAATTTCCAACAGCACAGACACTCAAGTCTCTAGACTACAAATAGTTAAGTGTCGGCCTATACTCAATCCCCTTACAGTAGTGGTCCTCAAACTACGGCCCACGGAACTTCCCAGGCTTTTCCACTGGCCCCCCAAACAAAAAATGTATAACTTATAGATGTGGCCCACTGCACCTTTAAATATCCGCAGCCTGCATACAGAATTGCAGTGTTGGCACCACCCATCCACATACTGTAGAAGCCAGTAAGCAGTAATTTGCTGGCTTCCAATCCAATTCTGCATCAGGTGACAATGCTGTCCAGGACAGCAGGTTGTCGCCTGGGTATGCTTCACTGTTTGGTGCACAACAAAGTTCTTCGGCGCCACATAACAATGACTGCTGCTGGGAAACCTCTGCTTTACAGTATGACCAGAATGATGCTGAGTCATGTAGAAGCCATGTCCACAAAGCTATTAAATACCTAGCTTCCCAGATATTACAAACAGATTTAATAAAAAAAAAAGTGTTTTTAAGCTGCAGAAGCCTTCAATGCAAGAAAGTAATATTGGAGCACTCTGCTTAGGCAGGGGGCACGCTTGATTGTTTTCATGTACAGAAAAACTGAGAACTGATTTTAATCAATGGGATAATTTACACTTAAAGTGAACCTAAGTTGAGAAGGACATGGATTTTTTTTTCCCTTTTAAAATAATACTACTTGCCTGACTCTCCTGCTGATCCTGTGTCTCTAATACATTTAGCCATAGCCTCTGAACAAGCATAGAGATCAGGTGCTTTGACTGAAGTCAGACTGGATTAGATTCTTGTTTCAGGTATGTGATTCAGCCACTACTGCAGCCAAAGACATCAGCAGGACTAACAAGCAACTGGTATTGTTTAAAAGGAAACATTCATATCCCTCTCAGTTTTGGTGTACTATAGTGCATTTTTTGTGCGCAGAAAGAAAACGGACATTCTGCAGGATAATTCTGCAGATTTAGTCAGTTATCTCTATCAATGACATTAGCTACTGTGGAAAAAAATTGCGCATTTTTCTGCATACAAACACATACAGTGTAAAATGTATGCAGAAAACCACGCACTGGGAAAAAAACTGAAAGACAAGTGTGTCCCCTGCCTTACTTGATTTATCAGACAGAATATTTTGATTTATGCATAGTTTGGCTTTTATATCATACATAAGATTTTAAAAAAAATATTGCAAAATAGGGGAAAAGAAACCAGGATAAAAGCATCAGGGCATCAGTACTCTTTGGCATGGCTGTAAAGTGCTAAAAGACAAGTGTCGATGCTTTATTTTTTATTTACACACTTATAGGTCATATAACAGCAATAAAGAGAGAAAACCTACTAGATGGCAACAGGAATTATTTTCAATAGCCTCAAGGATAGAGGCTAGGCTTGATAAATTAAAAGGGGATTCCATAAAGCATTAAAGAGACTAAGGAAAAAAAAAACCCTCTGGGAGATCCTTACCTCAGGAGGGGGAAGCCTCAGGTTCCCCCGTTCTCTGTAGATTGGGGGAATCCAGTGCTGGCTCCCCTAAAGTCCCACGACAAATCCTGACAAGGACTGCGTCTGCATGGCCAATATTTTCCTACCGCGATCCCGTGCAGGTGCAGTAGCGGCTCTTCCTTCGGGCTAAGGCGAAATAGCCAAGCCCCATTGATCCACTCTACTGCGCAGGCGCAAAGGACTCGGGGGCTATTTTTGCCTTAGCCCGGCCTAAGAGCCGCTAGTGCGCCTGCGCAGGATCGCAGTAGGTAAATATTTACCTTGCCGCTGTTAGGGGGGAAGGGGGGTATGGTTGGTAGGGATCACAGCGCTTTATTGCCGGGACACCAGAGGACGGGTTCTAACGACGCTTCCCCCTCCCGTGGTAATTATCACCCAGAGGGTTTTTTTTAATCTTACAGGTACTCTTTAAATACAAGTATAACCTGAGGTATACCATAGTTATTGCTAGGTTTTTTTTAAACATGCACTTTCCCTCATTTATAATCTGGTTCATAAGATCAACATTTTACTTAAATATACATTTTCTGCTCCTGGTGCCTTGCCTGCAGTAATAATTATCTACCAGAATATGCCCATTTACATTTGTTGTGCAAACAAAGATAGGCGAGTTGTTCCAGGTAGAGGCCACAGATCCTTAAGGTGACTTATCTTGGATCTCTCAGTCAAGCTGTTTCTACAATTATTTCTTTAAGTAATTCACAGGCATTAGTCATATTTCTGTTTAAAGACAGAGTATGAACTACTCCAAAATTGTGTTGCTGATAGCTTTTGAAGGCCGCATTGTTCTCCCCAGAATTTTTTTCCAGCCGGGTGGCATGAAATAGTAGCCGGGTGGCATGAAAAAGTAGCCGGGTGGCATGACAAAGTAGCCGGGTGGCATGAAAAAGTAGCCGGGTGGGGCGAGTTGAAAATGCAGGGCAACTGTGCTTACAGCATAGGAGGTGGTGAGGAGGTGAGCCGATGACAGCCGGGTGGTCACCAAATCTAGCCGGGTGGAGCACCCAGCTAAAAGAGCCTGGGGAGAACACTGGGCAATATAGAACACTGGGGACCTGGATAGAAATCCTACCAGAGGCACAATGTACAAGGATTTTCTGTTTCCATTGTATCCTGTCACCCATTCCTAGACGAGAGAACCTTCAGAAAGGCTGGTCATGACTCTTGCACAGACAGGTGGGAGTGGTTGTTCTCTGAATGTGTAGAATGCTAATAATTTCTTACAGTACTGTGTAGTCTAAAGCGTACAAACGCTAGATGAAACTTAGCCGATAATGACTGCCTCTGCCAAAAATCTAGCGTGTGTACAGTGGCCTCCAATGCTCTCAGAAACCTCAGTCAGTAATCAGCCCAGCAGATCAATTCAGCCAAGCGCCGGCCTAAAGCATAGTCTACTCCTCACCCCTGCATGACATTACTCCTGCTGCACTCCATCAGCTCTCTGACCCTGTAAGGTGTTTTGTTGAGAAGTAGTACTGCTCACGGCAAAAGGAGCACAGTGGAGCATGGAAATGAGGCAGAGCATGTGCAGTACGCCCTGACTGGCTAAGCTAATGGAGCTTCTACTGGGCAAATGAGGAGGCGGAGAAGGACTGCATGGGAGCGATCAGTGCGGAGGGGGCTTGAGGAAGCCCCGGGTATGTATAAAACTTTTATATTCTAACATCTCAGGTTTATTTTAAAGAAGCTTTAAGTATATCCCCAGAAATATGCAGTACATATATCTTTTAGAGCTAGGGGAGCAAGGAAGCAACAGCTGTGGGGAAGAAAAAAATCCTAAACAGTATATGCTGGTGCTCTATAAAATAAAGCACAGCTCAGTCACATTTATTTATTACAGTATATTAAAAAATATCACTCACCCGAGGAGATTCTTCTTGTAGGGCAGACAGGTAGTTCTCCAGTGCAGTGCGGCGTTTGTCATTCAGCATGGCTTCCACACGTTCCAGGTGGGTCTCCACAAGCTGCTGCTTCTCATGGGCTGCCTCCTTCTCCAGAGCCTTCACTGTGGCCTGGTAATGCTGAAAAGAAACAGCACTGTTATAGAGGAAATCTGTACACAGTTAGCATCACATATTAATATTAGGCAGCAAGAGATGAGGAGTGTTGGACATTAAGACCTGAGTCCTTGCAAAGGGTTAACATTCCATTAGCCGGATCTTAAGTGCATGTCATTAATTTCATCTGCTTTTATTGCTTGACATTCCTCATTATGGCAGATACTCATTAACCGTGACTCACAATAATTACAAAGTCACCAGCAGCAAAACATACAATTACACGTTGGCGGCTCAAGAAGTGTCAAAAGGACACCGTGGAAGGAGAGAATGCAAAAAAAAAAAAAAAGAACTTTAGATCATGAGTAACCTCCTTCCAATTGGATCCTTGTCTGAGTCTCAACAACATTGCAGCAGATCTAACTGCTTTCTCTCTAAAGCGGATCGCACTAGTATCCCCATAAGACACAAAAATAAGAATGGTGAACCCACCCAGGCATTTTTATATTTGCTGCCTAGACCTAAAGATGAATGCTACAAAATGATCACCACTTCCTTTTGTTAATATAGTACATGTAAAGATTGTAAAAATGTCATTTGTCTTTAACGAGTAATGTGTTAATTTAAAAAAAAAAAAATATCTTCTGTAGATTATTTTACAGTCCAGCCATCTCCAATTTCAACAAACATCTAATGGTCATGGGTTAGAATTGTTAACCTAGTTGACAAACCTAGGAGAAACGCCTCAACTCCGAATGCAAACGTCAAGAGGGAAAAGATGCTACCCCAGGAATTACAGAAAACAATCATACTGAAAGCCACCTACATTTCATGGAATTTTCTTTTAGAAAGAGTTCACTAAGGCCTTGTGCGTAGGGACGGATCAAGACCAAGTTGCGCCTGGGGCAAGGTCAGGTTTTGGCGCCTAAAGGTCAGGTTTTTGCACCTAAACTGCCATCATTGCTGGCAGTTTTAACTGACTTCCAATAGCAATAAATAGCCTTGGTCACATTCAATTCATCTTATAAAATAACATAATTATTTCCCCCCCAGGCCCTTTCTTCTGTTGATGTGCTTCTGAATGCTTCAAAGTCTTCTTCAGAATTAGAAAGGTGGTGGTTAAAGTAAACCAGAGACCTGGTAAATCAAAGGACAACTGTAACAAGAGGGATATGGAGGCTGCCATATTTATTTCCTTTTTAACAATTCCAGTTGCCTGGTTATACTGCTGATCCTCTGCCTCTAATACTTTTAGCTATAGACCCTGACCAAACATGCAACAGATCAGGTGTTTCTGACATTGTCAGATCTGACAAGATTAGCTGCATGCTTGTTTCTGATGTGATTCAAACACTTCTGCAGCCTAATAGACCAACAAGACTGTCAGGCAACTGGTACTGTTTAAAAGGAGATAAAAATGGCAGCCATATACCTCTCCTTACAGGTGTCCTTTCAAGATATGATACTTACTTGGGGCTTTCTCCCGCCCCATAAACACGTCCGAATCCCACGCCGTCCTCCCGTGGTCTGCAATTCAGCCTCAAATCTTTAATTTACCAGGTCTTACCAGGTCTTTTAAAGGTTGAACCCCATGGCTACATTACAGTGACACACAGAATCAGTGCTGTCTCAGTGCACACTGTGTTGTGGTCCACTGCAGAGGTATGCAATATATCATGATGAATGGAAGTGATTTCTGCTGCTCGGAAAAATGTGCAGGGTTGCGGTGTGTGGCGGAATATCCACCAATGTGATATAACATCCACCAATGTGATATCCATGAATGGATGAATGAATGCAACACAGCAAAGGCAGAGGGAACTGAGCCTGATTTGTGATTATGTGAGTGATTTCATGCTTCTATTAATTATGCTGGGGCTATAATTTGACCTTAGAAGTTAAAAAAACTTGATAGTGTATCTGCCCCTAGTCTGCTCCCCTCTTGTCCTCTATAAACACCCTGTTTCTGGTCTCATATGAAAGCTTACCATAACTCAATAATTAGGATGGCTGTCTGCTACCAACAGCCAAGGGGCTTATTAGGCTGGCCACACATACACCATACAATCTAGTGGTATAATCTTTGAAAACTTAAATACATCTATAGACAGTGTGGGCCTAACTCTTCTAAAATCTGACTGAAATCATATTATGGTATATCTGTGACTGCTATATCTTCACTGAATTTCAATCAACGAGTAATCTTAAGCAGTTAGTTGTAAAGTGAGGAAGAAAGATGCGGTCCGCAACAAGTCTCTCCACAGTCTTGTAGTTTATTTAGGACGTATCCTCACAGCATTTAAAAAAAGTACAAAGCTGACATGTTTCGGGCCATACAGCCCTTAATCATAGCATGTGCTATGATTAAGGGCTGTATGGCCCGAAACATGTCAGCTTTGTACTTTTTTTAAATGCTGTGAGGATACGTCCTAAATAAACTACAAGACTGTGGAGAGACTTGTTGCGGACCGCATCTTTCTTCCTTACTACAGTGTCCAGGCCTGGCTGCCTATGGTCCAGCACTGCCTTCCACAGTGCAGTCGAGTGGTTGTTTCCTGATTGCCTACTTAGTTGTAAAGTGCTTAGCTTTTAATCCACACATGGAGATACTACGGTATATACAAACCTACACTGACACGCAGTATAGTAGTAGATCATTACTATGCTGGCCATGAATCATACAACCTAGTTTTATAAGCATCATGCAAACTTGCCGCACATCTAGAAATTTTACTATCCAGTGGCCACACACTACTGAAATTGATTCTACACACTTTATCCAATATAACCACATCTGCATAGTGTAAAGCCTACCTTGGATCATATATCTCAACTAGCTGATGGCCCAGCGTTGCCCGGGTATGTATTTGGCTGGTGTTGGCTACGCCCACTTTTTTCTAACCCTAACACATAATTACTCAATTACCTAGTTTGTGAGTTTTGCGGTCTTTGGCATCAATAATTTGTATTGAAATGAAACAAATCTGATTGGCTGTTTGTGGCTCCACACCCTTTTCTGAATTTGAACACCAGTCACCCAATGACCAACTGTACCAGGTTTGAGGCTTGTGCCATTAACCGTGCAAGAATTCATTCAAATCCGTTCAGCCATTGTGGCGTGATTGAGTAACAAACATCCAAACTTTCGCATTTATGATATTAGTGAGATGAGATTGAATCCAATCTGTTGCTCCTCATATTTCATAAATGTTGACAAGAGGAACATATACTCTAATGTTCTTGATGAGACTAGTCCACATTACAAGCCTGCTGTTGGCTTGCTTTTTTAGGCTGCAGGCATTTTGGTGGCACTTACTAATGATGTGACCTGCATTGGGGGTCAATAGAAAATGCCTGTCAGTACTAGTCAACCCCTCTTTGTGTCAGTCAACACCTGCTAAAAAGTCAGCAGCTGTAAAGTACGATTCAATCAGCTAACAGATCCAGTTAGCACCAAGCAACTCCTGTAAATGTGTGCTTGCAGTTTTACTAAAATCTGCAGAGCATATAATCTGACAAGTTATCTTGTAACTGAATCCCATTATATACCTTTCAACTTCAGCATGCAGCCACTGTATATATTGTGCTAGAAACCATGGCAACATATACAGCCTCACTGGTTCTGTACAAAGCAGTAAGTAACATTTATTGCATTTCTTTACATCCCCACTGCTTGACTGGGTTTATTGTAATGACACAGTCATTCCACAGGGAAGAAGGCAAGTAGGTTGGCTCTGTGCAGGGACAGTACACACTACAGTTTTTTGTTTTATTTTACAGATTAGACTTGATTTGCTTTTATTTATTTTTTTCAAATGTATAAACTCAAATAGAAATTTATCAAAAACAAGGGCTCTGTAGTTTGATGCCTAATTGCTATATCAATTATACGTTGATCAGAATATCTTGGGCTATCAAGTGAACTGCTATGTGATTGACAGCTGCATGGCTTTTACTTCTGCGAGCTGTACAAAATTAGCATTGTTACAATAAATGTGAGATTCCATGTATGCTGATATCTGACTCATTTGCTGATGTAAGACGGTAGTCTAGGTAAACGATCAATAACTTACAGTGTAAGACCTGCATAACAGCAGAGTGCCATGCAAAGCAGCCACCACACTAAAACATGCCAAGCTTCAGAGTAGTGATCCAGAAAAACACCAGAGTAAACACAGGTATTTCTCTGTAATGCTGGGATATACTGTAAACCCGCATACACAATACCAACTGATGTTGCCCGTCAGGGATCAGGACCAGATCTCCTTGGGCAACATCACTGGGCCAGGCTGCACATACAGGTGTCAGCTATGTAGCTGACGACGCACTGTATTGGCATTCGGAGGATGAAGGATGGACGAAGAGCGGCGAATGCGTCACGCCACCAGATGGTTGGGGAAGAGGCGCAACAATGGGATTGGCGTCGCTGGGGTTGAGGAGATCTGCCAGGCAGATCGTTAATGGGTTGGGGGTTGTTAATCTTAAGATGGTAAAGGATTGATCTCTCTACCCTGTATTTATTGTCTACCACTACCATCACAATATTAGACTAAATCTCAGTAGATATCTGATCTAATATCATTTGCATTGCAAATACTGCTGGATGCTAGCATTTCTGTATTTTTGCCAGCTGCTAAGCAAGACGAATGGTCTTTCTGAATCAATGATTGACAAATTGATCGATCAAGTGAATCTTCACTTTTAATAGGTTCTTCATAGATTTAATGTTCTTACAAAATATTACGTCCAATAATTACCAATGTCAAAGATTGTACACCTGCATTAATAAGTATTTATGACCCCTAGCAGTTACAAAACTTAATAGGAATGCCTAAATGTCCAAAACGTTAATCTGAAAACCAGTAATATTTTTCAATAGGAATGCCTCCCTATAGCTGATTTCTGGTCATAGGCGGTCAGATTTCTCTACAACATTATCTAATAATACCCTTCAAAACTTTACTAAAACCTTCATAATGGAGACCCTCTACAATGCTAGACAAGAAATTGCATTAAACTGCTGATTCCCCAACCATATCTCGATTACTCGCCCATAAAAATTGATTTGTTCTCATAGAGAGACCATGAAAAAGTTCCACCCAACCTGGGATAGATAGAATGAATGATAACTCCTTCTGGATTTATGCTCAAATGCATCTTTATGGTCTGCTATTAAAGTCAATGTTCCCCTGCTGTTCCATTTATTTTAGATTATATCATATTGGTTATATTAAAATAGTAGTTTTTAATTGTATTTTCTGTACCATGCTATAGTGCCATTGACTATAGACTTTTGCAATATCTTGATGTTTCTACATGCATCTTATTTGTATTTTAACTTTAAACTGTGCAACAAATGTTTCTATTTTTGTTTAGAAAACATATTTCTGTTTGTGCACATACATGATGGGGTTACTACACAACATCATTCACTCAGTAACCGTGATTTAGATAGCTCTTGCAGGAGACAGTTGGATTTAAGCCCAGAATTTAAAAGACAGACCTACTTACTTGCATGAGTGTCTGTTTCTCAGCTTTCGGCAGGTTCTTGGCCTGACGTTCGGCTTCTTCCCACTCTTTCTTGGCCTGGATTTTAGAACAGAAGTAGAAAATTATTTATTAATTCCCCTGTGCTCAAGTATACCCTTACCTGATGACTGCCCACCACTCAGTCCTCGACTCACCCGGTCCATTCTATTGCGATGTCTGACCTCCAGCTGCTCTTTGGCTTTCTGGAAGCGAGCATGCTCATTGTCATCAGCCAGGGTATCCAGATAGATGTCTACATCATCAGGAGCAGAGGTGGCAGGGACTGGAGAAAGATAACAAGATATTAGTATGTACTAAGGAGTGTAAGATTCTGACCCATGTCATTGGTAGATTTAATGTAGTAGAAGCAGCAAAGCAGGCAAATGTTAGAACATGGCAAAAAACACCATCCACTTTGGCAGCTATAAAGCTTACTTTAAAACAAGCATACAATGCACAAACGTCACCTTTTGTGGACGTATTTTTATTCTTTAAAGACATTGCCAGCCGCTTGAAGTTCCATCGAGTGGGAATTATATAGGTAACAATGGTAAATTATACCTTTTTAAAAGGGTTATCCAAAAATCATCAGCTCCAAATTAATATTCATCAAACTCGCCCTCTCTCTCTACTTTAATCCAATGCATGACTATTATATCCACAGACCTTGACAACTAGAGAAATAAGCTGACCGATAAACAGTTCCTAACATAAAAGAGGCATCTGTAAAGCAAACCCTTGCTTAAGATCAACTTCAAATAAATATAACATTCCCTGCACCCCAAACTAACAGACATGACTACCACAGTAGGTCTTCATTACTTTCATTACTAATTTGTGCTGTCTTTTACTTACATAGTTTGGCTGTATGGGAGCTGCAATGTTACTGTAGCATGGTGCATACAATCACAGAAAATGTAGTCCCCTCATCTAGTCAGGAGAAACAAAGAAACTGTTTGACAGTCTCAGGCTCCCATTGGTTGCAATAGACCAATGGTAATAGCTCCACCTCAGTGAAGTATTTGATTGGTTTATGGAGTAGTGGGCCAAATAAAATCTTACCAGGGGAAGGACGATTCCCATTGGACTCTATTGCAAACAATAGGAGCTTGTGACGCTTCTGCTTGAAGCTCTGGGATCGGTATATTGGGGTTTCCAGCTTACAGGGACCCGAAAAGATGGTGGCAGCAGCGGTGGGGGAACGCGGCGACAGGTATAAAGCAGGTAGCAAACGGAATGAATGAAAAATGTGTGCAAAATGTAAGAAACTGATCCATTTAAACAGAAAACATCAGTTTCAGTAAGACACTGCTGTGGTAAAATCTTGTACAACGGTATGAACAGTTAGTTGTTGGCACTAAAAGTTCTGTAATGAGAAACTGACAGGAACCAGGTTGTCAGTTTTGTGATTATGTTAATTTATTGTGACTTACAGTTGAATGATTTTATAGATCAGGTAGAATTTTCCACCATGCCAGACCAGGCATTTTATCAAAATTTTCAACATAATTTATCAAGATCTGTCGAAAAATATCTTTCTTTATAATTTTATCAAATAATTAAAAAAAGAAAAACGAGTTAGTATCATGTACAGTCAATGTTATTGCTGTTTCTGCATTGGGTAGATCTGTCTCAGTTTTGGTCAACAATAACAATCAGACCAAATACCAAGCAAATACAGCAGCGCGTACTGGCAGGTGAAGTCCAAGAGGTATCTTTATATTCCTAAATAAGCAAGGAGAAGAGAGAAACGCACATAGCGGGTAATCTTCCACTACTTGTATACCCAGTGCAGACTCCACACTTAGTGCTGGGGAAATAAACCTCCACCTCATACAGGACAGGGGTCACACTCCCCCCTTCATTCCCCTGCTCACCAGATAAGATCCAAATTCAGGCATATCACAAATGTCAATGCTGTAGCTTCACCAGTTGAACTAAAGAAAGCATAAAAAGCCGCCTCTTATAGCGTAAAAACCTTTTTTAATATGGCTAAAAGCCCCAATTAAAATGGGCGGAGCCTTGGACACGCACGCTTCCTGCAAACATCACATAGACGGAGGTAACCGGCACCGCGGCGAGGAGTCCGGATGACGTCCACAGGGATATGTGAAATATGCTTGTAACATTGTTTTATCTGGTACGCAAATTTTAATTGGGGCTTTTAGCCATATTAAAAAAGTTTTTTACGCTACGAGAGGCGGCTTTTTATGCTTTCTTTAGTTCAACTGGTGAAGCTACAGCATCGAAATTAGTGATATGCATGAATTTGGATCTTATCTGGTGAGCAGGGGAATGAAGGGGGGAGTGTGACCCCTGTCCTGTATGAGGTGGAGGTTTATTTCCCCAGCACTAAGTGTGGAGTCTGCACTGGGTGTACAAGTAGTGGAAGATTACCCGCTATGTACGTTTCTCTCTTCTCCTTGCTCATTTAGGAATATAAAGATACCTCTTGGACTTCACCTGCCAGTACGCACTGCTGTATTTGCTTGGATTTCTTAAAGGAGAAAAACCTACTTTTCTCTTTTGGACAGCGAGCAGCTGACTGACTTTGTAAGGCGTTACTGTGGTGAGCGCTGTATCATTGTGTTGTATTAAGACCAAATACCATACTTTCATATTTATTCAATACTTTAAAGCCAGACTTCTTTTACATCCTTTTACGTTAAAATGAAGCATCCTACTTCCTATTAAGTGTACACACCTTAACCAGCAACCTCAAACTCCACAGCAGTCTTCATATTTCATGAAACAAATTAAACACAATCTCTACACTAAATAGAACTACACTGAAAGCATTTGTACCATAAAAAAAAGAATCCCCAGAATATTAAAGTTTTATCCAAGTTTCTGTTTTCTGATTGAGATGGGAAGTAGCAATAAATACAAGTTCAGCTGTCTGTATTGTAAACAGACCTAAGAAAGAGGTACTGCATGCATTCATAATTTCAGTGTGCAGCCCCTCAGAAGTGTGCCCAGAGGAATGAGGGCACTAAAGTGTAATGTGTGCAGTCTTGTACAGCATCACTCAGGAGAGAATAACTTGGACATTGTGTCCTGTCAGATAACACCCCTCTCATACAATGACTTCTGTGTTTGTCAGGAATAACAGCCTTCTTCTTCCCAGCAAAGGGATGAAAAAGATAGGTGAGACTATTTATGCAGCCAAATTGGGCATTCCATCATCTGCAGGGGTGAAGAGGTTCTCAGCTACAAAACTTAAATTAGTTTAAAGAGGAACTGCAGTGAAAATAACGTAATGAAAAAAAGTGCTTCATTTTTACAAAAATGTATAAATGATTTAGGGCTCGTTTCATCATGTGCGCTTTCAGCCATGCTTATGGAAACACGATCACAGGGACATCAGACAGTGCATTGACTGCACTGTGATGTTTCTATACATGTGCTGCGATTCGCTTCTGAATTGCAGCACATGGTTGCCTGCATTTTGCGCCTGCGATCCTATTCAGTATAATAAATGGGATTGCAAGCTCCGCCCCCCAGGATAGACACGCAACACAAAGCCGCGTGGCTTTGCGTTGCAATGGAAGCGAGCCCTTAGTCGAGGTTTGCCAATTGTAAAATCTTTCCTCTCCCTGAATTACATTCTGAAATTTATCACATGGCGACATCTTTACTTCAGGCAGGAGTAAGGTAAATTCAATCCTTGGTTATAGTTCTTCTTTATTTTTTTTTCTCCTTTAGTAATATAGATTTAGTAATATAGCTCTGCCTGTTTGTGCACCAAAATTAACGTGAGCACCACGGGTTATGCATAGTGGCCTTCTTTTAATATGACCTTATTTTTAAACACTGCCTCGATATACGAGTAATCTTTAGCCATGTAATTTTTGATAATTATTAAACAAACTAGATTCTGCATGCCAAGTTGAAATGTTTTTTTCCAGTGGCTATGTTGTGATTATCCTTAGATACAACAGCCAGAAAAGACCCCCAATTACCAAAAAAACAAGTTTGATTGCTTACTGGCTGTGGAGGGTTTCTAAACCCTGCAAATTATTTTTTATCTCATGTACCACTCACTTTACGCAGGTCAAAAAGATTTCTGGACCAGCGACTGTTAAGAGAGACTACTGATGGCAAAGCAAGCGATGGCAGGGGAAAAAAATGCAATTAAGAAGCAGCAACAAGGATGCAGCAGATGTGTTAGAGGTATTAAATGCCTAATTCTACTTGCATATCAGTAAATGTGTTATTGGCTAAGCTAGTTGAAATGCCTTTTAAGTAACCCTGTCACTTAACAGAAATGTGGAAGCCATTTTGAGGATGAAACAAGACAAGGTAATCGATTCAAATTTATAAATGAGATTTAGATACATGTGACCACTAATGCCACGTAATGTACAGCTACTAATGCCACGTTTTATAGAGCCTAATATTGCTTTATCCTCATGCTGGTTGGTTGCATAGTAGACAGGACCTCTTTAAACAAAACCTGATAAGAATATGGAGATTGCCATTTTGCTCCCTTCGAAAACTGGCAGTTGCTTGTCATCTGGTGTCAGAAATTCAGATTAACACACTTGTAAGAAGCATGCAGCTAGAAAACCAAGGATGTTATTTAAAGAGGTTTAAAGTGGTTAATTAACGTAAATTGCCAGTATTGCCCAACATACAATTTACAAAGATAAAATCTCAACTGTTTTTTTCCAGTGAGATAGGAGGAATATTTTATTTCATTAACCAGGCAGCCTGATTGCATGAATTTTTTAAAAAAATCATGTGACCTACGGGAGCCAATAAAGAGTGTATAGAAAAACTAAACACTACTTACCGCAATATAAATTGTGGCTCTATAGTCTGAAAATTCTATTTCACACAACTGTGGCATGATCAGTGCAGGCGAGCAAATGTTCTTCATTATTTATAAATAGGTCCCTTAATATGCATACTTGTGTCGAGTCAGTGATTCAGGAAGTATTGGAAGTAGCGGATCAGCACAACAGCATGGAAGCCACAATTTAGAAGGAAGACAGAATTGGCACACTCCATATTCTTCACCCTTCAGATTTCTATGTAAGTGGAACTACAGTTAAAACATTTTACAGATGCAGTAGAATCAGGGTTTTACTGCCGTTTTGCGCTCAAAAGGAGAAAATCCTCATTTCCTGCAATTCCACCAGAGACAGGAAATAAGGGATTGTGATACAACAGCGAAAACTTGATCAAACTAACGCTTCTTAACACTACTCAAAACTTGGTTTTATCTGGAGCTCCACTTTAAAATGTAGCATTTGACTGCTGTTATGGTAAATGGATTTAAGGATGAAAAGGACAGAGCAGTTTCACCACAATCATCCTGGTGAACTGGCAAAGGAGGCAGGGCTCTCTGACAAAGACGACAGAATGCCCCAGTGGACTTACTGGTGACTTTACAAACTGCCATACAATAGTCTTCCGTATCAAAATTGTTACTGTTTCCACCACAGCCGCCATATACAAACTGGAGACATCTTTTCTGCTCAGGATCGAAGTACCAGCGTGGAAACATGGCACGGCAGGGCCCAGTGGCAGCCTTTTGAGAGCAGACAGCTGTGAAGGGTCACAAATATCAGGTGGTAAGGAGAACAGTGACAAGTGATGGAGCAACTCCACCACAATACATGCCTAGACAGAGGCGTATTTACATAGAACAGTTACATATCTGCTTTATTCTTAAGTCACACTACGCTCAGTTGCTTTGAGCGATGTATCAGTTTGGCTTTCTCCCCACCTTCCCCCAAACTCTCGTTAGTGAATATACTAAAATGAAGATAGTCTCTTCTCCATCACTTCTGCAGTTCTTGCAGATATAACAAATATTTGGACCGGTTATGCAATAATGCATAGCAATTCCTCCTAATACGCACAGAATATGTGTCACCTGTTACCTTGTTTCTAACTGAACTCACAAAATACAGTTGGAATAAAAATTATAAATGACAAACTAAAAAAGGCCCTCTGTTTAGAGTCAAAGGATGAGGTGGGGAATAGAGGGTGTAAGTTCTGCTGACCTTGGTGGTCCTGGTGCACTCTGCAGCTATCTTCCGGAATCTGTGTGACCTTCAGTCAGGTTTCTAAAGTTAGGGTGTGTACATATGCACAATATCACCCGCAGGGATCGGGACTCAATCCCTCAGGAACAGTTCAGGGCAGTGTGTTGTACAGACTAGCGATGAGTTCTGTTGCTATGGTGGAGAGATGATGGCAAAACTTCCAGCAGGTGGAGTAAGGAGGGTAACAATGCATTCAACATTCTGGATCATTTGGCGATGCATTGGAGTGGCTGAACGCACACACACACTAGATTCTTCATAAAGGTGGATGATTGGGGCCATCTCTGCAGAGTTTAGACTAATGTCTGTATGGACCTTTAGATTTCTGACCTAAATAGGGCACCGAGAAATGTTACAGAGCCTAATGCTGGGGATACACGGCACGTTTCTGTACCGTGTATCGACCAGCTGATCCGGCCAGCTGATAATATCCAGCTGGCCCGATCGTGCCGCTCGACCCGCGCCCGCTCAATTCCTGCCTGCAGACAATGGCAGGGAATAGAGCGCTGGTAAGGAAGCACCGGCGGGGGCGAGCGGTAATCAATCCACGGGGACGCGGCTGGGGTCGATCTGGCGGCTAATCGAGCTGCAGATCGACCCGTGTATTCCCGGCGTGGACGAGCGGGGATGCGCCAGCATTGAGCCACTGGCTCGATCCGGCACATAAAACGTGCCGTGTATGCCCGGCATTACAAGGATTTCAGCGTAGTGCGCTGAAATACATTATGTTTAGTAAAGTTAGATATGTGCCTCAGTAGAGGTAAGCCTCTTGATGATCCTGAGGCTCCACCGATCCTCAGCTGCCCCACCAATGCTCACCGGGTCCCTCTTCTTAACGGCTGTGCTTCCATCTGTGCACACACAAAGCTGCTCCAGTAGAGGGAAAAACGTACATGTGCGGCTCCATGCTGCTGCAACATGCTTGTACACGGATGAGAGAATGGCCACAAATACCTATTCAACAAGCTTTTGTTGAATATGTTCGGAGGGTTCCAGCACTGGATCAGTGCGGGCAAGAAGGATAGGAAAAACCTCAGGATTACCCAGAAGCTTCCCTCTACTGCGGTGAGAAACAAGCGTATCTTTCTTTTTTCACAGGTACCCTTTAACAAGGTAGTTTGTTATGCTACCCTTGCAAGCCCTATACAAACGGGGGTGAGTAAACTGGAGCAATTAATCAGGTCTCAGCTGTTACCTGAAAAAAGGGTTTGCACTTGATGGATGGATGTCTTTTTTTCAACCAAACTACGTAATCATCATGAATACTTGCCAACTTACCTTTGACATCATTAATAATCTCTTTCTCTGACATTGTCCGCCCATTGGTGACCTCTGTAGGGGTCTCATCATTATATTCCTCTTCATCCTTATAATTTTCATAATAATAATTGCGATCTTCTACCACATCATCTTCATCTTCTATCTCTTGCTCCTCATCTTCCACTGCAACAGTGAAGTCTTCTACATCTGTCTCAGTTGGGAACTCACTGAGAAAATAAAAATAAATAAACATGGAAATTAAAGCAAAGCTTTATGTTTAGAGCTTCATGTGAAAGCTCAGTTTATAGGGCATTAAGCATTAAATAAGTTTTGCTGTTAGGAGTTTAAAGGACCACGGTTGCAAAAATGTAAAGTATATGTAAACATATACAGATAAGTAGTACATTTCTTCCAGAATAAAATGAACCATACATTAATTTTCTCCTTTGTTGCTTTCACTTACAGTAGGTAGTAGAGATCTGACAGAACCGACTAGTTTTGAACTAGCCCGTCTCCTCGTGGGGGGTTCTCAGGTTTTTCTTTATTTTCAAAAGCACTTAGTGAATTGCAGTTGCTCCGTCCAACTGCCACAAAAGTGTACAGCAAGCACAGAGGCTGGCCAGCATCTTTTTATAAATCTTTTTCAAGGAGTGTCTTTAGGCCATGCTGAGAATCCCCAATGGAGAGATGGACTAGCTCAAAACCTGTCAGTAATGTCAGATTTCTACTACTTACTGTAAGTGACAGCAACATAGGAGAAAAGTAATCTATGGCTCATTTTACTCTGAAAGAAATGTACTTCTTATTTGCATGTGTTAACATGCATTTTAAAATTTCGCGACAGTGGTCCTTTAAACACTGATTTAGTGAGCGGGTGCAGCAAAAACAATAGAAAACAATGCATTTCAGGTAGAACCTTTTTATTCCATTACTATAGGATTTGTGCCAACCTCCACATGGTACATACACACATGCACAGTTACTGTCATCCGCAGGGAATGGAATTTGATCTCGCGGCCGACCATTCAAGGCCGAGTTCTGTAGAGGGAGCAAAGGGACAACTGTGTGTCTCACAAGAGAGTGGGTGGGCACTCGGACGAGATGTTCTGGCAAACCAAATCTCTTGCCAACACATCAGGGAGGGTTGGAGCTCGCCCTACACACGCTGGAATCCCGGCACAGGTGGCTGCACAGGCTGCACTGACTCAGCTAGCTTAATTCTTGATGCAGGTGTGTGACTCAAATTTGTAGTCAAAAGAATGGCACAACAGCTAGGCAAATTGCATATTCAAAGCATGATAGCAATAGGTCAGCATCCTCATTCCTCTTTATATACCTCTTCAGGCACAAATTTCCTGGTTCTGTATAGGAAATCACTGCTAGAGCTTGTTTTAGTCTGTAAAGAAGGTGTCATATAAATCACTTTTATAAGTACCTGGTTCAGAGCCCAGACATTGGCCACTTTCATTAGGTCAAACATTTTAATATATAGGATGGGCATGTCAGATATGAAACAATGTGCATTCCTCTTATAGTCTGGTAAAAAATGATGCAGGAATATTGCAATATTGCTTGCCATTATCGCTGTGCATCCGATCAACCACGTCAGACAAGACTTCAGTTGTCCTTTAACCACTTCAGCCTACAGCTTCGAAAATCTTATGCATCCAAGCAATGTTCACCTCCCATTCATTCGCTAATAACTTTATCGCTACTTATCAAAATCAATTGATCTATATCTCGTTTTTTCCGCCACTAATTAGGCTTTCTTTAGGTAGTACATTTTGCTAAGAGCCACTTTACTGTAAATACATTTTAACAGGAAGATTAAGATAGAAATGGAAAAAAAATTATTTCTCAGTTTTTAGCCATTATAGTTTAAAATTAATACATGCTACAGTAATTAAAACCCATGCATTTTATGTGCCCATTTGTCCCGCTTATTACACCATTTAAATTACGTCCCTATCACAATTTATGGCGCCGATATTTTATTTAGAAATAAAGGTGCATTTTTTCAATTTGCGTCGATCACTATTTACAAGCTTATAATTTAAAAAAATGTAATAAGATACTCTCTTGACATGTATATTTAAAAAGTTCAGACCCTTAGGTAACTATTTATGTAGTTTTTTTTTTTTAATTGTAATTTTTTTTATTATTTTTTTTAATACAAAAATGTATTTGGGTAATTTTAGTTTGGGAGGTAAATAGCCAATTTTAGATGTAAAATAATGTATTTTTTATTCAATACAGGTATGTGGGTGCAGTTTACTATTTGGCCACAAGATGGCCACATTCAAAAAGTTCCTAGATGCGAACGATGTCGCATCTAGGAACTAAAATGAAGAGAAGTTGTTTCCTGGGGGCAGAAATACCACGCTCTCTGATGAGAAAGCGTCGGTATTTCTGCCGGGGACTTGGATCGGTGAATGGGAATTATATTCCCATTCACTGATCGGGGGGGCAGCGGGAGGCAGCGGGGGCGCGCGCACCACACGGCTGCAGCAACACTGCCTATCTGGACGGATATATGCGTCCAGATATGGCGAAGTGGTTAAAGGGGTTCTTTCGCAAAAAAGTAGGCAGTTAAAAAATGTGACAGATGACAGGTTTTGGGCCAGTCCATCTTTTTAAGGGGGATTCTCAGGGCTTTCTTTGTTTTCAACAGCATTTCCTAAACAGTTGCAAAATCTAACTGACATAATAGTGTGCAAGTGATTAGGGAGGTCAGCTGGTATCTTGCTATTTTGGCAGTTAAACTACTGTTCAGGAAATGCTGTTGAAAACAAAGAAAGCCCTGAGAATCCCCCTTAAAAAGATGGACTGGCCCAAAACCTGTCATCTGTCACATTTTTTAACTTCCTACTTTTTCGCGAAATAACCCCTTTAACCTGTAATTTAAGACTTGGTTTAAGCGGTAACAGGTTAGTGTGGTGATATATTGAGGTGCTGATGATATTAGGGAATACAGGAACATATTTCTGTCATTTTTCTGTCTGCTATATCTCACATGTGTATTCTGCTCTGAAGGGATGGTCATCTGGCTATACTACATTTGCATCTAAAGAGGACTTCAGTGAATAGAGCTGGGGTAATCAGACAATGGCAGAAGTGAAGTGTTGAAGTCATTGACACTGGAAACATTTACACTTCTGTTGAGGAAGGCTGTTAAAGCATTGTGAAGAACTCTAGACTAGTCAGGAAGAGTCTCTTCACCAAAAGTTGACGTGTGTTCAACACCATTTCATTGTGAGGAAATTGAATTATTGGTGGACGTGCAAACTATACCCTGTAAATTACATCTATGGGAAGGGGTTGGAAATCTCTGCAGACTTTAAAAACGGAGACAGGAAAAAGCCTTAATCAAGTTTTCACCTGGAGTTGAAAAGCCTCAATTCACAATCTTTTGATGTATAGACTTACTTGGAAATAGAATTATGTCTGAGATTTAATGAAAAACTAGTTCCTCCCCTCCTCAAGGAAGTTGCAGCCTCCAGGCGTATCTCACAGTATAAAACAGCAGCTAGGATAGCCACAACTTGTAGTTCTTGGAGATAGCACTCACGGCTAGAACTAACCTGGTACCTGACCAGAAAGTGCGTACTCCCGCAACAACGCCAGATCGATACGCTGGTACGTTTATTTTGGTAAGCAAATCGCTTTGTGTGTATTTTTGTAACTTATCTTTGTAACTTTTTACTTTGTTTTTGTAATCTTTTGTATATATTCTGTTCTGCATTGTTCCACTTTTTTCCCTGGAATATTAAATTATTATTTAATAAGCTTGACTTCTGCTGTACTAAACTAACACTCATAGCCTAGAAGAGATTGAAGTGTGTATAAGTCCGTGCCTGATTGTATGATTGAGCGACACTACCGTATAAGATTGTAATTGCATTGTGTGTGGGGCGTTTGTCATACGTTGGCCTAAAGCGTGCAGCTGACCCAACGTACGAAAACGCCAGTGCGAGTAGCTCAACAGCTGAGTGGCTAACAGTATCATTCGGAACGACTGTTAGTGGTTTTGCTTCACTACAGTGTAAGATTGCAACTGTGTGTGTGTGTGGGTGCGTGGCGTTCCCGTATTCGGCCTAAGCGCAAAGCTGACCCGAATACAAAAACGCGGATTGCGCGCTCAGGACTCGACAGCAGAGTGGAAGTGTCTAGCGAACCGCTAGTGGTGGCAGTGAGAGGTGTTCTGAGGGGTCCCAGCCTTGTTTTAGCTCGAATAAGGCTGCTCCCTGCTTGATCTGGTCAAACCCGCAGTCGGGAACCGGATACGCAGGCGGTTCCTGACAGTTAGAGTCCCTTATCAAGTTTTTGCCTCATTCCTTGAGATGTAACTGGCAAAAGGTAATGTGGGAATCATCCCAGCAACAAAACAGACAGCAATTTCCACCGTGAAGAGAAGCAAATAAATAAATACAAAAGTAAAAATTCTTATTTGGACATTTATCTGCGTTGTAAACTATGCCGGCCAGCGTCTCTACCCATCTGCATGCTATTTGAGTAGTTGAACTGAGCTACTTCCATTCAATAAGCGCTTTTGAAAATAAAGAAAACTGAGAATCCTCCATGAAGAGATGGACTAGCCCCAAATCTGTCATGTTTACTAACTACTGAAAGTGACAGCAATGTAGAAAAAAAATGTATTGTACATTTTAGAACAAATTTACATTATATATGGACCTTTAAAGAAAACCATTTAAAAATTTTTTTTCCCAAACCTCTTGTAAGATTCATAGTCATCCTCATCTTCCTCATCCTCTTCTTCATCATCATCCTCTTCTTCTTTAGACGGAGGTTCCACTACTTTCTTCGCCTGAGGACAGCAGACATACTCTGCTCCACGGAACTGGTCTACAGCACATGGCAGCAGCATCCCATAACTATGAAGAACCATGACCTCTGTCATACAGGCCTGTGGAGGGGGGGAAAATGTGTTTATGCAACAATTTCTACAGCTCATTTTCATTGCTGATGCTGTAAAGCACCACTAATTGCCAGGGAGCACTTGCATAAAGTAACCCAAGTGGGCTTAAGAGGGCTAAGAGCAGCATGCCACCAAGGTCAAAGTGAGCAGCCCTACATGGCTCAAGTCTCCCTTTCAGAAGGTGGCATACAAGCATGGGAGTGGTTGGGACAGAGGAGCAGTAGAACATCTCTTGTTCTCGATGAGTTTTATAACTACCTAGACAACGATTTGTGGGAGTTTAACCTTTTACTATATTAATTAATAATAGCTGACCCGCGGCGTAGCATACGCCGCATAAGAGGGTAGAGGGTAAGAAGGGGGTATTGGGCACAGTGGTGGGGAGGGGGGTTGGACCCCCCCTCAACTGGGTCCCCCATGTGTGCTCTACCTTTAGCTTAAGCACAGTAGCAGCCGCCACTATTAGTAAGAGGCAGCGGGCGGGGATGACTCACCTCTACCGTATTCCATCGTGTGTTCCACTGTCGTCACTTCCTGCAATGCCGCACACTGTATTGGTGTAATTTGACTTTTTAAAACAGAAGGAAATCTGCAATAATTCAGCTATAAGTGAACATTTGTGGTTATCCACAATGCACCGCTACTAAATATGAAAACTACCCCTTTTCCCCCTTGGTAAGCCAAGCAAGCATCCAGAGCTGCTGGTGTATAGCAAGTATAAAGCTTTAAATTTTACACAGTCATATCAAATCCACATGTAGACAGCCTGTTTCAAACTTTTGGTCCTCATCAGTACATGGCAGGAATTGATACAGCTGTATGAGATAGGGCTTGGACCAGTACAACAGAGTAACCAAGCAGCTCAGGGTGACCCAAACCACTCGTAATGTATAGGGGAATAAAAGGGACCAAAAAGACCTCCTACTAAAAAAAGCAAGGCTTGGTGTAATTTGCCTTCCTAAAACAGACAGAAATATGCAATTATTCAGCTATAAGTGAACATTTGTGGTTACCCACAATGCACTGCTACTAAATATGCAAATAATTCCTTTTCCCCCTTAGTAAGCCAAGCAAGCATCCAGAACCACTGGTGTATAGCAAGCCTATAGCTTTAAATTTTACACAGCCATATCAAACCCACATGTGACAGCCTGTTTCAGACTTTTGTTCCTAATCAGTACATGGCAGGGATTGATACAGCTGTATGAGATAGGGCTTGGACCAGTACAACAGAGTAACCAAGCAGCTCAGGGTGACCCAAACCACTCGGAATGTATAGGTGGATAAAAGGGACCAAAAAGACTTCCTACTAAAAAAAAAATCAAAGCTTGGTGTAATTTTCCTTCTTAAACGACTTCTGAGGCCAAAATCTGCCCCCAAAACGTAAAAAAAAGTTAACTACCTGCATGACTTTGTAAGGCAAGGAGGACGCCGTCCGCGCCCTCCGTGCCGTTCCGCCTGGTCCCCTCTGCTCAATAGCCCCCAGAAAGGCTGCGACCCCACGGTCCGGGTCGGTATCTGCAGCCTGCAAAAAGATGGCCGCCGGAGCTGGCCACGGCTGCGCAGTCCACATAGCCGCTACTGCGGCTGCGCAGCTCTAGGGCCAACCCCCGATCCACGTAACAGGCAGCGTGGATCGGAGGTCTGGCCCTAGAGCTGCGCAGCCGTGGCCAGCTCCGGCGGCCATCTTTATGCATGCTGCACATACCGACCCGGACCGCGGGGTCGCAGTATTTCGGGGGCTATTGTGCAAAGGGGACCAGGCGGAACGGCATGGAGGGTGCGGATGGCGTCCTCCTTGCCTTACAAAGTCATGCAGGTAGTTAACTTTTTTTACGTTTTGGGGGCAGATTTCAGCCTCAGAAGTCCTTTAAAACAGAAGAAACTGCAATAATTCAGCTGTAAGTGAACATTTGTGATTTCCCACAATACACCTCTACTAATTATGCAATTTTTTCTTTTTCACCCTTAGCAAACTATGCAAGCCTATAGCTTTAAGTCTTACACAGACATATCAAACCCACATGTGACAGCCTATTTCAGACCTTTGGTTCTCATCATAGCAGGGATTGATATGGCTGTATGAGATTGGGCTTGGACCAATACAACAGAGTAACCAAGCAGCTCAGGGTGACCAAAACTACTAAGAATGTATAGGGGGATAAAGTAGACCAAAAATCCCTCCTACTAAAAAAAAGCAAAGCTTGGTGTAATTTTCCTTCTTAAAACAGAAGCAAATCTGCAATAATTCCGCTATAAGTGAACATTTGTGGTTACCCACAATGCACTGCTACTGAATATGCAAATTATCCCTCTTTGCCCTTGGTTTGATATGACCCTACTTCTTCTTGCTTGGACCAGCCCCTTCTTCTTGCTTGGACCGGCCCTGGGGGCAGGGCGCTACTTCTTCTTCTTGTTTCAAGGTTGAGGCACTTACTCTATTATATATATAGATAAAAGTCATAAGGTGGCGGGAGAAAGTGGGTCTACCAAAGCAATGACCGTCATACTGTGACTACAGACTGCTAAGAAAAAGACCCTCAATGCTACAAGGGATGCACAGAGAGAGGAATGCTCCCTAGACACTCAAATCAGGCATGAGAAGGCTCTGATATTTGTCCTCCAGCTGGCACCTGTAGCATAGCCCTAGTGTTAGAAAGAGTGAAGACACATGACCCAGCTTCTCAAATACTGACAGAGTGATGCCAACATCACATCCATGCCTTGGTGGGGAAAATGCCAGATGATGGTGAGGCAGGATGGGTATGGCAGCAGAACTGGCCAGCAAACAGCCGAGTCTGTCTATTCAGCCAACTTGGACACTCCCTCAACTTTAAATACATTTGTGGTTTGTTTTAACAGAGGACTATCTATCTATCTGGGAGAACTTTGATGTGAAATGTATTGTTCTACTTTAGTTAAAGCAGAAGTTCTACAGGTACTGACCGCTAATACACAAAGGCACATATTTTATTAACAAAAATATTGTGTAAGGCCTAGTGCACACCAAAAACCGCTAGCAGATCCGCAAAACGCTAGCGTTTTTTTAAAGCATTTTTTCTTCTTATGAAGCGTTTTGCTAGCGTTTTACAGTTTTGTGCAGCTGTGTTTTGTGTAGCAGATTACAGATACTGTTACAGTAAAGCTGTTACTGAACAGCTACTGTAACAAAACCGCCTGGAAAATCGTTCTGATCTGGAGTTTTATCAAGTGTTTTGCGTTTTTCCTATACTTAACATTGGAGGCAGAAACACCTCCGAAATCCAAAAAATGCTGCAGCCCGGGAGTATGCGTTCCTGCAAAACACCTACCGTTCGTATGCACCAGCCCATTGAAATACATTACCCAAGCGTTTCCACATCCGCAAGTGGTTCTAAAATGCTACCAAAACCGCTCGGTGTGCACTAGGCCTAACTGGCAATAACCTCATAAAATGCATTTCTGTTCGGCCAATAAGTCTTAAACCAAATTTGCCCTGGAACTTATACCAACAGTATACCATATCACAGTAGAAAGTGGTGATGTAAAGCAATATAAAAAATAAAACTGCATAAAAGTCAAAACTGTCAAATCCAAACTGTCAGAAAAAGTCTCTGCTGTTCTAGATCTAGAACCCACCAAGAATTCAGCACTGCATATAACTAAACGCTGGAGGGTGAACGCTACAGTTTGAACATGAGATGAAGCTTTGAAGATAAGGCGTTTAAATGACCGGTACCCGCCCCTCAGGCATGGCTAGGCAGTTACCTCTCGTGCAATGTTCTGCCAATATTGGTGGCTCTCGCAGACTTCTATCCTCTCCTTGTGGAAGAATTTGCACTTTTCAGGCACCAGAAGAACATCACTAACAAAATCGCCCACTAAAAAAAAAAAGGGGGAAAAAACGATTAAAATCTAACACACAGGAAGTAAAACGGGCACAATGTTATTTGAATGTTTTCAAGGATCACGTTGCAATAATCCCAAAGACATAAAAGGTTTTCTCTGATAAAGCTGAACTCCAGCCTAAACTTTCACTACTCAAAATCATGAGCAAGGACATGAATTCGTTTTTACTGATATTTCCCTCCTAAGGAGAGAAGTAATCTTGTGTTACTAGCAAATCATTTTTGGGTATACTGTACTAAGTTAGTTCACTCCCACAGTATATCAAACAAAATGTGATAATAAGGGATACGGTAATATCTTGGAGAGAGGTAAGGAAAAAACTAGTTTTGTTGGGTCATTTGTCCTCTAGGATGCCTTTCCTAGCAAACCCAAGTTTTACTCTGCATTCAGTCTAAAGTGGGAAAAGGTGGGATTAAAACAGCTGCAGGATACAGAACTCTCTATAATCTTGTTTGAACGTATGATCACCAAGTACCCTACTCTAAAATTCCACTCTTTTTATTATAATCAAGTGAAAAGTTATTTTACTTCTATAGTAGGACACAACGGCAAACTATCATCCCATCAAATATTTGAGGATATTTTGGGGACACTAAAAGAACACCGTACACTTTCCAGGCTATACTCAGTACTTCGTGAATCGATAAGAGTCCCTAAAAAGTTTACCACGTTCCTTGCATAAATGGGCAGAATTTTTCTCCATCATAGCAGATGATTTTACTGAAGTAGCGCAAAATAGCTGGATGTCGATTAGGAAAGCAATGCGAGTGAGGATTGGAGAGAAATGTATTTTAAAATTATACATAGAGCCCACATACCTGTTAAAGGCCCATTAAAGCCCCCACCAGGACCAACGAGGCACAGGAACTCTTTTTTCCCTTCAGCAGTCAATCTCCTGAACTCCACCCACGTCTCACCTCCACCCCATCCTTCTTAGACTCACAGACTTATGGGCCAAGCCCTCTTAGCCTGCCTCCACTATCTGTTGTATCTTGTTAAATGCTTATCATGTATGTCTCTTGTTTAGTGCACTATTATTCATGTCCTTGTAGATGTTGAGCTCTGTAATGTGCCAAACCCAATTCCAGGCGTGATCCTGTCATGCTTGGCGAAATAAATAATTCTGATTCTGATTATAAACATAGGGACCAATAGGATCAGACTTGTTCCTCTGTTTGCCGGAAATGTGATAACCCTAACCCTGATCTCAACCATATGCTTTGGACATGTCCCGGGGTATATGCTATATGGGAGACGGCTGTATCAGAGTTAAATATTATAACAGGGGGAAGGAGAAATATAGAACCGATGTTCTGCTTGGTTCACGCATTGGATCTTCAGGAAACCCAACCTGCCCTCCCAGTTTTGAAATTCGAGCATCTCTATTTATTGGCTATCCAGAAAATATTGAAATATTGGATATCACCAGATTTTCCCACACAACAAAATTTGAGAGACATGGTTGATCATATCCTTCAAATGGAAAAGTTGAACCTAGAAAAAGATAAGGCTCGTGTAGCTAAATTCTTTAAAACCTGGCGAAAATATGTGGAGGTAACCTATTCAGATGAACAAATTGTACATTTGATAAGGCCATTTGCGGGAACCACTTGGTACTTAACTACTAAACTAGCTGGTGACTTGGGAAGGCTGGAAATTTAGACACATTATATGCAACGGGGGAGGTGGGAATACGGGGGAGATAAGAGGGACAACTAGTTGGAGCGAGAGGGGGGGGTGGGGGGGGGGGATAAGTTAAATTGTTTTATTCTTTTTTTTTTCTGTTTATTACTGATAGTAGTAGCTCGTGCATGATGGACATGAGCAATTTAAGCACCATTAAAGGGACACTTAAGTCAGGAACAAAAAATCAGTTTAACTTGCCTGGGGCTTCTACCAGCCCCCTGCAGCCATCCCGTGTCCCTGCAGTCACTCACGGAGCCTCCGGTCCCCCGCCTCCAGCTACTTCTGTTTTCGCCGACAGGGAGTCGCCAAGCTTTCTGCGCCTGCACAGGACTGGCCACATGTATCCTTCATGTTCCTATCCTCAATAGCGTCCTGCACAGGCGCAGGACGCTAATGCGGACAGGAACACGAAGAAAAATGTGTGGCCAGGCCTGTCGGGCCTGTCAGCGAAAACGAAACTAGCTGGCGGCGGGGTACCGGAGGTTCAGAGTGACTGTGACGGCATGGGACAACTGGAGGGGGCTGTTAGAAGCCCCAGGAAAGTAAAACTGATTTTTTCTTCCTGGCTTAAGTGTCTCTTTAAGGACTTCACTCATTTAATTAAAAATGTATTATTACAAAGTAAACCTGCTACCTTGTTGAAAAGTTCAAATTTAATGATGTATTTGCTCAAGTTTTTTCATTACCGGTACATTTAAGCTTGTAATTGTTTATTATGATAAAGTGCATCAATAAAAATTTTTATTGGAAAAAAAATAATAATCAAATAACCCTTTGCACACTCATGCTTGTACTGCAGACCAGCGTCCAGAAACGATTATTCCTACAGCCAAGTTAAAAGAAGAGGTCTTCATTTGCAAGAACAAAATTGCATTATTTTGCATAGTCAAATACGGCACCCAGAGGCTGCCCAGTGTCTCTCTTGCTACGAGGCGGACAGAAGTAATGATTGACAGCACAAGCACAAAGACGTGGATTACGTGGGGCAGGGTGGGGTGCAATTCGGCCATATTGAATTTGGCCAAGTTCAACATAGTGTGTCCAGCTCTTAAACTGAAAACAATAATGTGAGACTCCAAAAAAATTTACCATTACTACTAAAACATAAAATGTATTATCTAATAAGGTTATTTTTATTTCAGGTTTGCTTAAAGAAGAAGTCAAGTGACTCATCCTATCTTAAACCAGTTGCCATGCTTTGGGCATCCCTTGGGCATAGCCGTGACTATCATTAACAGTTTTAATTTTAACAACGACAACAAACAACATTTGTAAAGAGTTTTTCTCCCGTAGGACTCAAAGCACATAATTTTAAACACAATTTTCCTTTTTCCAGAGTGCAGACTACCTTGCTGAGGGGATTCAGACATATCCAGGTGGGGATGGGTACACACTCCACATCCTTTATCTATGGATGTCTTGAGGAGCATTTGAAAGCACCCTA